>NC_046168.1:64458651-64596151 GCF_011064425.1 Rattus rattus
GATAATGGACCGAACAGATAAAACTGTAAGCCAGTCCCGATGAAATGTTCACCTTTATAAGAGTTGCCTTGGTCATAGTGTCTCTTCACAGCAATAGAAACCCTAAGACAATCTCAAAAAAAAAAAATTAAGTAAGTAAGTAAATAAATAAATAAATAAAATGAAAAATAATTGGATGTGAAGGAGTACTAAGAAGGTGAGGTAGATCTAAGAGGAGTCAGGGGAGAAATGATGGTGAATATGATCAAAATACATTGAATAAAATTGTCAAAGAAGGAAGAGGATGGAGGTAAATTAACAATAAGGATGTCTGAAAAAGTTATAAGAAATCATTCTATTAACCACAAATGTAAATAAAAACTTCTAAATAAATATAAGCAATTATAAATAAAAAGTATAATAAGAATAATTATGTGTATAAATATTCATATATAGTTTAAATAAAATCTTATCTGGGCTGACAATGGTCAAGAGTCAAAGATCACCTAACAAAATCCTTCAATTTCAGGAATGAGAAACCTGCTTTTCGTTGTTGATCTGGTGCAGTAAGGGTGTAGCAGTGGCATGGATACGTTGGTGTAACCAATAGCTCCCTAATGGGACTTGAGATCCACTCAACAAAATGGAAACCAGGCTTCCTACTGAAAACCTAGCTAACTATTCAGGGCTGGTGAACTCATGGATCGTGGAGGAGAACTTACAAACCATCACTTTACTAAATTAGCATAATCCATGGCTACAGAGCTCCAAGAAAGTATTATGTCACACTTGTCAGCACAGCTAGTATGAAAGGAAAGAAGTGGGGGCTGGAGAGAGGACTTAGAGATTAAGAGCCCTTCTGCGCTCACAGAAGACCTGGGTTCTGTTCCAGCATTTAAACTGAGCAGCTCAGAAACACATGTATCTCCTGCTCCAGGAGATCCCCCCCCCTCTTCTGGACTTCATAGATACATGCATGTGCCTCTCTCTCTCTCTCTCTCTCTCTCTCTCTCTCTCTCTCTCTCTCTCTCTCTCTCAATAAAATAAATGCTTAGAAAGTAAACACGTGTATTAGTAAAGTATTGACGGTGAGATTGGACTTCAGTGCGCTGTTGAACGTAACATAAAATGGTGCAATCCTAGGCCAGGGATTATAAAAGTCTTTCAAAAAGTAAAACCAGAGCTGACACATGACTGAGTGACCTTACATTTCAGTACTTTCAGAAATGAATTGAAATCAGGATCTCAAAGAGATATCCACATTCTCAAGTGTACATCTTTTATAATAGTCAAGACAGGAAAGTTTAATGCTCAGTGACTGAGTGATGAATAATCACACACACACACACACACACACACACACACACACACACACACACACACACACACACACACACACACACACACTGTGTCATTTCATTCAGTCTGAAAACAATGAAATTGCTCCATGTGCCGCAGCACCAGTGAACCTTGAGTCCCATGCTTAGTGAAACAAAACAGCCACAGAGGGGCAAATCCTGCAAAAGTGCACTGACACTAACCGTCAAAGTGACCAAGTTCAGAAGCAAAGGTGGAGTGGCAGGTTCCCAGGCTGTAGAGGAGACAGGTTGATGTATATAAAGGATTAGCTTGGCAGGCTGTAGAAACATCAGTTCTGTGTGTACTTGATACACAACTGGCGTTTGATAATGTGCTTTGCATTCACACTTTTCTCAAGAAAGCAGAGCTCATGGTATCTATTGCGGGCTTTACATTTTAGCTATTAAAAAGAAATATCCTTATACTCTAAAGTCTTTCAGTGAGAAGGAAACAAAGTAAAAGGCATAGAAAACTAGATAACACAGACCGAGAACATTTATCTCTGTCTCCTAAACAACTCATGAATCAATCATGACAGAAACCAATAATTCATTGTGGGCTACATTGTCACAGAAGGTGAATCACTTATGTGAAAACCCAATTCCAGCGGCAAAGAAAAAAAAGCATGAGAATTTGTAACAAATCTTCCTTATGGCCTACCCATCAAACACACTCACTATCATCTAATGGCTTGTTAACCTCGCATGGCCATTCTACTGTGTAATCTCATAGGCCATGGCTCGCAAGGCAGACGAGGGAGAGAAGCAAATGGATCCAAACCAATTCTGCCTCTTCTGATGGGAAAACTATCCCCATCTTGTGATGCGCTCAGAAATTCTTGGCAACTTTCCTGTAAACAAAATGCATTCACAGCCAAGGTCTTACTGTAGGTGTCGATCCAACCTCACTGCTTCACCCTACATTTAACAAGTAGTTTACAGAAGAAAAGGGTGTGGAATGTGATAACCGGATATCAAAACTATTACCAATAACAAGAAGTTTTCACACTATTTTGTTCTATGGAGAAAAATTGTACACAAAACAGATTATGTATAATAAAGATAGATACATGTGATAGCCAATGTGTATTTATCACTCGGCCAAGAACCAAATGCTATGCTAAGAGTTTGGGATGTTTCATAAGTCCTTGGTGCTTCCAAACACATTTACACGTATAAGCATTTCATCATCCTAATTTCATCATTATAGGAAAGTAAAAAGTGAAATAAAGTCACAGAAACAGAGAAAACAAAATCCTCCCTGGCCTCAGGAGGAAACATGTCAGAGTCTCTCAGTAAGCTATTGTCTTAGTATACTCCCTCGAAAATTCCTGTCTGGGTTTCCTTTCATAAAAAGAACCATCAGTCACACTAGTGAAGCCTCCAGAATTAATTCATCATCTGATTTCTTGCCAAGATTCTTTAATATATGTTCGAAAGTGAAATCCAAAAGCTCAGAGAGGTGATATCAGTCCTGCGAGGCACAGATAAAAGATGGACACACACTTCCCTCCACTAGACTCTTTGCTGAATCTCAGCCTTATCTCCATTCTTGGGCATCAGAGCCTCTGGGGAACAGGTCATTCTTACATGATGAGTCTGACACAGCTTTACATAAATGTTCCACAACTTTAGCCTCTGAATTTGACTTTAAGGGTCTTTACATGTTTCAGGCAAGACCGTTTTGTTCCTATCAACTGTAACATTAAAAAATCCAACTAAATACTTTTATTGATTAGTCTTTCTTTCCCTCCCTCCCTTACCCTATGTATTATAACATTTTGTTTATCAGATACATTACATATATATGTATCTTTCTTATCTCTCCTCTTCTTCAATAAATATTCCAATAAAGATCTATGTTTAAAACATTATTCTAGCTTTGAGAATTTGGCAGTAAACGAGTTGGACAAGACGTTCTTAACAAAAACATCCTTAACGTAAGATCTATAGAAAGCAAAATCCGTGTCTCACCCTAAGAAATCTTAAATGTTTTTCTTCAGGGAAAAAAGAAAATACTAAGATTTCAGAAATTCAGACTTCACAGTGCTAACAAATCTACAGAGGGTAGAGACCTCACACAGCGGTCTTAACTGACAGAGGGCTATCACTCTTACAAGATCCACAGGAATAATGGATCACAGGCTTCAACATAGCATTATATAAATCCTACCAATTAAACCCAAACACAAGAAAACTATTTCATGAAGACAATTTGAAATTAAACTCACTATTGCAAAATAGACCAGTATTCCAGGATTAGTATACCAAGGGGGAAAATACCTGCTTCCTCAAATAACCCATCATAAAAATCTAAATGAGTTTCATCCCAACAGATCTGAAAATATCAATATTAAAACAAAAAAAGATATGGAAATAGAACCAAGCAAACACGATTCATCCAAAGAATGATACTTCGGGCAACAGATTCCAATGATACTGAAGTGAATATTTGACAAGAAGAAAAAGAAAAATCTAGTTTCTAAAATGACCGTTTTACTCAGAGAGAGATCAGGAATGGCCAGCTGAATGAAATGAGGGAGAGGGTGTTGCCTATGAAAGAGCAATTTAAAAAATTTAATAGGTGTCATTGGGGGCAGGCTTCGAGCATTTATAGCCTTGTCCCCCTTTCTGTGTTTATCTCCACTCCACTCTCTGTCCTATGTGAAGATACAATGTAATCAGTTAGCTTCCTGCTCCTGCTATCATGCAATACCATCCCTGCCATTACAGACTCTATCCCTCTGGAACTGTAAACCCAAGGAACCCCTTTCTGAAGCTGATGGTATTCCCAGTATTTTATTACAGCCCAACAAAGCAGTAGATAGAGAAGAGGCCGCAGTAAAGGAAGCTCCATGAAGGGAGCAGACAGTAGAGTGAAGAGACAAGTTGCCACACAGTGGGAGAAATTCTATAACTATACTCAGTTATACACCTGACGGGGGACTAATGCCTAGAGGCCATAAATTAAACACCAAAAGCCCCAGTCAACAAATGGTCAAGTGGACTAAACAGATGGTTCTCAAAGGAAGTAGATATTGCTTATAAATAATTTAAAACGCTCCATTCTTATACACCAGAAAAATATAAATCAAAATCACATTTAGACCGCATCTCACCATAGTCAAAATGTCTATGATAAAAACAAACAAACAAAAACAAAAAACAAAAACAACTACAAGTGCTGGTGAGAGAGTGAGGGTAACAGAACCCTTACACACTGTTGGTAAGAACGTGAGTTAGTCCAACCACTCTGGAAATCAGGATGGTTTTTTTTTTCTCAAAACACTGAGCAAAGAACTACCCCGTGCCCCAGCTCTACAACTTCTCTGCGTGCACCTGAAAGGACTGACTCAGAAATGGCTGCATTCCACGCTATACACAATAGCTGAGTTATACAGTCAATCTGGGTATTATAATTGAATGGATAAAGAAAATGGGATAGTCAGTCATAAAGAAGAAAGATTATGTCATTTGCAGGAAAGTGGATGGAATTGGAGATCATTATATTTAGCAAAATAAGCTAGGCTCAGAAAGACAAATACTGTGTGTTTTCTTTTGTAGGTGGAATGTAGAAGGAGATAGCATGAAAACAGGGAGGAGAGAATGAAAGAGGAACAGATGGGTTGGAGAGAGGGAAGTAAGGAAACAGCATGATGAATACGTTAACATGATCAAGTATTTTATCTGCACATAGGAAAAGTCTCAACAAAACACATTTTCTACAATTAGTGTGAGACAGTTGTAAATTAGTCCAGACAGTCTGCAAAAAGAAGAGAAAAATGAAGTGAAAATAAAATATTTCTTTTTAATTTCCCTAGAAGTAAACTCTTAAACTATTAACTATTAGACTATTAAAATAATAACAGGATTGGTGATGTAACTGTGACAATTTCTACCTGGCATGTGCAAGACTTGTTCAATTTCTAGCACCAAAAATCACATACAAATACATAAAAATGACATGTTAAAATGGTCCTGGTGATTACTGATTATAGGGAATGGATAAGTAATGGCAGAAATGGCATAAGAAAAAGGAGGAGCTAGTGAGAAGTTTCCAAGTTATGTGCACTGCAAAGTGTTATTTGAAGTCAAATGTAAGGGAACTTAAAACAAACAAACAAACAAACAAACCAACCAACCAACCATACAACGTATAATTCCTGCTTAAGACTTAAGGAGAACAACAGGAATGTTTTCTGTGGGTAAAAGCTCTTTCTGAATAGACAGAGGTTCCAAGTTCACATCCCCAGCATTCAGGTAAAAATGTGGGTGTGACTCCAAAGGCTTCACCCCTGGCACAGGTGGGGGTGGGGTGGAGAGAAAAAGATGGCTAGGACTTATGGACATCAGCCTGGCTGTAAATAGTGAATTCTGTGTTCAGCAAGAGAGCCCACCTCAACAGGGGAATTATGGATCAGTAAAGGACACCCAGCATCCTCTGGTCTTCACATGTATGCATAGGCATGTGCACATACACAGAAGTGCACACTCTCATTTACCATCTCTACCCAAAATAGTAAAATAAAAGGCACAATTGATAGGCTCCAAGTGAACACAAAAATGAAATCATAAGGTTCAAACTCACTTCAGAATCTGCAGAAGGAAATACTCCTAGCAATAGACAAAGCAGTTTAATAATGCGTCCCCATTAATACTAATCCAGTATGTACTGGTAGTCTCTTTGAACATAATGATGAAGACCAATGAATCATCGGGCAAATGCAGAGGACTAGACCACACTGTCTAATGTGCAGGACTTTACATTAAAGAGTAAATAAAAACACCTAACTTCAAGGTAACCAGATGAAGAGAAGACAAACCAATCTTTTTTGTCCTTCCTTCGCTCCTTCCTTCCTTCCTTCCTTTCTTTCTTAATTAAGAACACGTTTTCACACAACATACTCTGATTACGGTTCTTCCTCTTCCAACTCCTCCTAGATCTACCCACCTCCACAAATCCACATCTTTTTTGTGTTCTCTCTCATTAGAAAAACAAAAACAAACAAACAAAAACCAGGCATCTAGATAAAAAAAGAAAAATATAATAAAATAAGATTTAAAAAAAACATAATAGGACAAATAAAAATCTAAATAAACAGAAAAACAAAGAGAAGCACCAGAAACGTATAAATACAGAGACACACAGTGGCAAACACAAAAACACAAAATTGGAAAGCATAATACATAAACAAATGACATGAAGAGTAAAAAACAAACAAACAAACAAACAAACAAACAAACAAACGAGATGCCCAGACAGAGCCTTGTGAGACAAAAACACTTTCTGAAATACCACTGAGTTTATTTTGTGTTGGCCCTCTACTGTTGAGTTGAATGGCGGGGTTTTAAGAGTAGTTTGCGTACACGGTGAGACTCGGTTGGGAAAAGTTAATTTTTCATCTCGGTGTGGTTATCAATTGGAGATAGGCTCTGGTTTAGGGATGGGGGTTGTGCCTACTTGCCCTCTCTGCACTGGGACTTCACCTGACTTGGACCTGTGAAGGGTCTGTGAATGCTGACACAGCCCCTGTGAGTTCATATGTGCATTGGCCTTGTTGTTTCAAACCAATCTTACTACAAAAAAAGAGCTGGAGTAACATTGTTAAATTCAGACGAAACAGATCATTGGGGGGAAAAAAATGAAAATTCTGGGTCCGGGATACATCTCAGTTGCTAAAGTACTTGCCTAGAATATTAGAGTTTTATGTAGCTGTGATAAAATGGCACGGCCAATAGCAGCTTATAGAAGAGTTTATTTTAGGTTATGTTTCAGAAGGGATAAAGGTTCATTACGGCAGCAAATGGCAGGCATGAGGGCAGGAACAGGAAGCTGAGAGTTATATCTTCAACCACACACAGGAAACAGAGTATAAAACCGGAAGTAGGATGAAGCTACAAACTCCGAAAGCCTGTCCTCTGTGAAGTACTTCCTCCAGCCAGGACATATTTCCTTGCTGTCATCAATTGGGGATCAAGTGCCCAAATGTGTGAGCCTATGGAGAACATTCTCATTCAAATCAACATACATAGAACTCATGGGCCAAACAGGTGGGAGGAAGTAAGTACGGAAATGCTAATGGCTAAACAAGTTTTGTGCTCCCCCTGCCCCCCCCCGCTTCCCCCTTGAGCCCCATAGAAACATCTCCTGTTGCTCAAAATAAGAAAATAGCTAGTTAATGATCCTGTCCAGGAATGTGCAGATGAAAAAAAAGTAGTCCAAAAGAATGATAGTACTCACTTGGCTCCACTATGTTCATCGCAGCCTTATTTATAATAGCTAGAAGCTGGAAAGAACCCAGATGCCCTTCAACAGAGGAATGGATACAGAAAATGTGGTACATCTACACAATGGAATACTACTCAGCTATCAAAAACAATGACTATGAAATTCATAGGCAAATGGATGGAACTGGAAAATATCATCCTGAGTGAGGTAACCCAATCACAGAAAAACACACATGGTATGCACTCATTGATAAGTGGATATTAGCCCAAATGCTTGAATTACCCTAGATGCACAAAACCCATGAAACTCAAGAAGGATGACCAAAATTTGGATGCTTCACTCCTTCTTTAAAAGGGGAACAAGAATAGGAGGGGATAGGGAGGCAAAGTTTAGAACAGAGATTGAAGGAATGCCCATTCAGAGCCTGTCCCACATGTGACCCATACATATACAGCCACCAAACTAGATAAGATGGATGAAGCAAAGAAGTACAGGGTGACAGGAACCGGATGTAGATCTCTCCTGAAAGACACAGCCAGAATATGGCAAATACAAGGGCAAATGCCAGCAGCAAACCACTGAACTGAAAACGGGACCCCCGTCGAAGGAATCAGAGAAAGGACTGAAAGAGCCAAGCAACCAGAGCTTCCAGGGACTAAGCCGCTACCCAAAGACTATACATGGACTGACCCTGGGCTCCAACCTCATAGGTAGCAATGCATAGCCTAGTAGGGGCACCAGTGGAAGGGGAAGCCCTTGGTCCTGCCAAGGCTGGACCCCCAGTGAAGGGCATTGGTGGGGGGAGGATGGAAATGGGGGGAGGATGGGGAGGGAAACACCCACATAGAAGGGGTGGGGGAGAGGCTAGGGGGATGTTAGCCTGGAAACTGGGAAAGGGAATAACATTTAAAATGTAAATAAGAAATACCCAATTTAATAAAGATGGGGAAAAAAAAGACACATTGGAATGGCTAACACTGAAAGACCCGACAATGTCACCTGCTGATGAAAATATGAAACAACGGGACTCACGGTCACTGCTCTCAAATGACATGCTATCTTTAAAAGAGAGTTTGACACATTCTTGCACATATATCTTCTGGCTGAAGAAGCTGTGGTTTGCACCATGATCTACTTGTTGAAAGGCTGCGCTGTCTCATCACTGCTTCCTCCATATTTTATCCCCCCATATGGAGTCTAGATACCCATATATTCCTTCCCAGTTGAGTCCCAGAGAGTGGGAAGCTCAGGAGGCCATTATGCTCAGGCCCCTACTCCTCCAAGCCTGTAGCTATTCTCCTAAGCATGAGCTTATCTGACACATGAAGTTGTGCTAGAGACCACACCTTGAGATTACTAACAGCAGCTATGGTGGTTTGAATAAGAATGGCTCCCATAGGTTTATATATTTGAATGCTTAGTTAGCATGAATTGGCACTATTGGAAAGAGTAAAAGGATAAGGAGGTGTGGCCTTACTGGAAGAGGTGTGTGCTTGTTGGAGGAAATGTGTCACTGGAGGTGAGCTTTGAGGTTTTGAAAGCCGGGACTAACCCCAGAGTCAGTCAGTTAGTCTCTCCTTCTTCCCCTCACCCTTCTCCTTCCCCCTCCTCCCTCTCCATCCTCCTTTCCCTCCTCCCTGCCTCTCCTCCCTCCCCCTTCTCCTTTTCCCTCTCTGTCTGCCTAAAGATCATGATGTAGCTCTCAGTGCCTGCCTGTTTGCTGCCATGTTCCCTATATGATAACAGACTAAGCCTCTAAAACTCGAAGCCAGCCCCCAGTTAAATCCTTTCTTTTGTAAGAGTTGCTTTGGTCATGGTGTCTCTTCACAGCGATAGATTGGTAACTGAAACACTGGCCTTTCATGTTTTCCCAACAGCTCTAGGTAGTTCTGGTTTTCCCATAAATAAAGACTTTGGGGCAAAAGTTAGAAGATCATCATTTGACCTGCTCTATCTTCTCTTTTCCTGAACCAAACTAGCTTTTCTCTTTCTGGGAAATAAAAATATATATAAAATTATTTTATTTTCTTCATAAGATTTTTAAAGAAGATTTTTTTTATGTACACTGTAGCTGTCCTCAGACACACCAGAAGAGGGCATCAGATCTCATTACAGATGGTTGTGAGTCACCATGTGGTTGCTGGGAATTGAACTCAGGACCTCTGGAAGATCAGTGACTGCTCTTAACCACTGAGCCATCTGTCCTGTCCCAGATTTTTTTCTTTTTTTAATGTTCACTCTTGTAGGCTCAGGGTTGACATGTGAAAATAAAGGTTTTGAAAAAGTTGGTTTTTTTGTTTTGGTTTTGGTTTTGGTTTTACCCTCTGATAAAAATCCAGGCTCTGAAAATCCCTCTCACATCGAAGACTTTAAAACCTCACTTTTTGACTCAAGCTGAGCAATTATTTCAATGTTCTAAGTAGTTCGTGCTGTTCTGTCCCCAGGGCTATGCATTTAGATTTCACTGCGGAAGTGCTGAGTAATAACAGAGTAATTCTTTCTCCATGAAGGATTCCCTTTTCCTACCAGGACAGTTTGTTCACAACCAGTCTTCTGGTCAATGCACAGGAATGAGTGATCTCTATTTCCTTCTTCCATTCTTTCTTTTATATAGATTCCCAGTCTGTGTGACTGTCTTCTGTCTTCAAGCTGGGCCTTCACACGTAATTGTGCTGTGCAACACACAGGCTACTTGATTAACCAATGTATTTTCTGCTCCTCCAAGTAATCAGGAGTCCCAGTGGCTCTGCATGTGTCACACTGGGTATCTTACGGTTTGATGTCACGTATTTGCCAGGGACCCTCCCTTAATATTTTGAGATGAAGACAATTGTTCGAATCAGTAAATTGAGATAGGGAAAAGGAAAGTTAACTCCAAAAGAACTTTCATGTGATATTTTGAGATAAATGCTACTGCAGTCATTTCCAAATAACAGGCTGTTTAAGAAACATTACTTACAGTGCTACCTCATTATGTAAGAGTCAAAGATTATTGATGTACTAACAATGCCCATGTCAACATCAATATTTTAACTACTGTAACTGTTAGGGTTCACCGTTGGGTGTAGAGTTTAGATTAAGATAGGCATATTGCATGGCAGCCTAGGCTTTGAAGAAAATGTGTTTCACATGATAGGTATCTTGCAACTGAGCTGTTCAATAGCATCCAATGTGCAAGTGGGTTGTTTTCTGTGGGGGAGGGACTCTGGTGGCTATTAAACTGCCAGTGACTCCCCCCAACCCATTATTGAGCAATACAAAGATTTGTAAGCATCTTCTTCAACTGCTTCCCATGACAAGGAAAATAAGCCGATGCTGTCCCTGTCCCCTCCCTCTAATTTTAATTGACATTAACAAAAATGACATAAATTTGCCTACAATGAGTATGTTGTTAAAATATTGTGAATGACTTCTTCTGGGTCCTAATACATAAATATAATGAGGGTTTTTGGAATTTTAATGCACTCTTCTAAGTATTTCACTGTGTGAGCCTCCCAAGGATGACCTGCCGAAGGGAAGATGGTGAATTATAGAACATACTTATTTTTCCAGTTCCCTAGGGCAGATGTGGTACATTGTTACATTTCTAGCAGAACTACCTGGGCTTCATCTTTCGTTTCCAAAACAACAACAATGAGAATTTGCCTAAAGAACATGATACATTTGTTTCGAAATTTAAGGATAAATTCAATATCATGGTTTTGAGCTTCAGAAGTAACAGTGAATAGTTTTGTCAATGAAGCTTCCTTAGACCAAACAGGGCTTCATTTTCTTTATGAATGTTTCTTTTATTAATGTGTGTGTAGGAACACATGGGGCACAAGAACGTGGACATGTCAGAGGACAACCTCAACATCATTTGTCAGGGATCCCATGACCTTGTTGTTTGAGATGAGGTCTCTCACTGGCCTATTACTTGTCAAGACTGGGTGACCAGTTGTCTTAGGATTTCTATTGCTATAAAGAGTCAATGTGACCAAAGCAGCTCTTATAAAAACAAACATTTAATTAAGGCTAGTTTACAGTTTCAGAGGTTTCGTGGAAAGGAGAATGGTAGCATGCAGGAAGACACGGTACTGGAGAAGGTGCTGAGAATTCTACATCCTGATCCAAAGGCAGCAGAAGGACAGGCCACACTAGGTCTAGCTTGAGCAGATGCAACCTCAAAGTTTGCTCCTAGTGACATAGTTTCCCCAACAAGACTTCACCTCCTAATAGTTCCACTCCCTGTGGCCAAGCATTCAAACACATGAGTCTGTGGGGGGCCATTTCTATTCAAACCACCACACCAGTGAACCCTAGGGAATGGCATATCTTTATCTCCTCAGCAGAGGGATCGAAGTCAAAGCCATTACCTCCAGAATTACTTTTTGTGGGTTCTGGGAATCAAACCAAGGTCCTTGTGCTTTCCAGGCATGCATGTTACCAGCTAAACTATCTACTCAGACCCACATTACTAAGCAGCTCCAAACATGGGGCCAGGGGAGGGGGGAGCCAGCAATTAATCCATGAGTATGTTTTCAAGTAAAGTGAGATGAGCTGAGCCAAGTACTCCCCAGTGAAGAAACAAAATGATAGCCAGAGGTTTTTCAACCTTTTAGGGTCAAAGATGCCAGTAAATGTATTGTGATGTTTACACTGGAACCCTCCTGCAGAGACATGCACGCAGCACACAGCATCCTCTGCTGGTCAAAGGCTCCTTGGAGGAAGTACAACTGTGTTCACCTAGTTAATGCTTTCTGGACCTTCTGTTTTCATGAGAAAATCATCTTTTGTTTTCGAGGAAAGAGTTAAATCCAAATGATGATAAAATGTGACTTCTTACAAGAGGTGAAATTGTAAATAAAGGTTGTTATGCATAGACTTTTATACAAAAAAAAAAGCTTGCCACATTTAATTTTAACATTGCCAGACTGTAGCACTTCCTTTCAGCAACAGTTCTTTCTAATTGGTTTTACCATGCCACACGTTAGCAATATTCAATATGACTCACCTTATTATTTTTTTTTACTCTGTAGCCTGAGCTGGCCTTGAACAAATAATCCTCCTGTCTGAGTATCCCAGGCATAAGGTCACAGGCATTTGGCATCATACCCGGTTCTTATTCAAAAACTTCAAACTGAAAATACAGGATTTTAACTTCTTTTCCATCACAGCAATGAAGCTGTCCTTACAGGGTTTTCATTACTAAAGTATGCTGAGAAAAATATACAAAGAGAGGAAATAGAATGTGACTGAACAATGGTAACCTTCAAATAAATGCTTTTAAATGCCTTCAGGGTTATACCTGGAGTGAAATGGGGTTTTGATTTGGCGATTTTTCCTGCCATGTTAAAACACAAGCTGCTACCGGTCTCCTCACACACAGTGACAGCTCAGCTAAAGCTACTCCTGATTTTTCTTCAGGGTTTGCATTGTTACTGAACAAACTACATCTCTCCTCCTAGCTCTTCTTTGTCTGAGAGTTGATGCCAGTGCAGCTGAGTCATTCAGAAATTCAGCTGAAGCAGAATTACCCTGGGCTCTAGTTTTTCCTTTTTAAAATATACTGGTAAAAGTGTCCCCTCTAGAAATAGCTTAATAAATGTCTTTTTTTCCTAATAAAGCTGGAAAAAATGGCACCCTGAAATTTAAAGTCTTCAGACTTTGCTCCCATTTCTTGCCCAAATTTTCAAATATGAGCAACTGAGATCCAGTTTCTGTTGTACTGCATCACGCATGATGTTTAAGGACTGGGGACAGGAAGTTTAATGGTAATTCACTCGGGGAGATTGGGAAGGAAAGGGCTATGAACCTGAGGGGGTTTTTCTTCACGACAGGAAAACCAAAGTACGTTTTCAGCCCACTCCACATTTCTATTAGAATGCCACACTATGTTTTCATTTGAGGCATCTAGAAGAAAAAAAGAAAAAGAACATTTTTATCATTGCTGAGTTTCTTATGTGCTGGGACTACCTAGGTCACAAATTCTTTAAAAATTTAGCAGCTTAGTTCTCCATCAGTCAAGAAATTAGAAATGATTTAGCAGGGTGGCAGTGGCTTAGAGTCTTCTGAGGCTGCAGTTGATATGTGAATCAAGACTAGAATTTTATTAAGACGAATGAAATGGGCATTCATGTGCAAGGTCACTCACTGCCATCTCTGTGGCAGGAATCCTCTGCTCCCTGTGACATGTTGTGTGACCCTGCCCATACGAACACACATTCATGTGGTAACTGGCTTACCCCAGAGCCAGCAACGCAGGAGACAAAGTGCTATTGGTTTGAGAGTGAAATGATCCAAACTGGGTTGCTGGTTTGGCTTCAATGATTTCTAGAGCGAACACTAAGATGCTTTGATGTGGCCTTAAGACAGGAAATCAAATCAGTTCTTCTTGGATTGACATGACCAAAATTGAGCCCAAATTGGAATCCTCCACTTCTCTCTGTGTGTCTTTCATATATATGTAGTTTATAGTTACTGGCTATCAGCAGTCTGTCTATCATACATATGTGTAGTCTTTTTTATTCTCATTCCTGGGTCTCATCCCATGGGTGGATATGTTCCTGTGTATGTGTCTTTGGTCTTTCTGTTGTGCCTGTCTGTATTTATTGATTGGCACAGAACACCTGGTATGGGACAAGGATGAGGGATCCTTTACAGCTTTAACTGAATTTTATAAGGGAAGATATTACTGACCCAGGAGAGTCCAATAGCATCCAGATGTCATCAACCTAGATCCACACATTGCTTCCAACATTTAAGGTGTATATTTGAAGGTTGCTTCCAACATGTTGGATGTTTTAAAAAAAATGGTTACTACAACACACCTATGCACACACTCACCAACATACACAAAATTCTGGGTTAAGGCCATGAAGGTTACATCATTTAAGATTAAACATATTATCTTGGGCTTCTAAAAGCTGATCACATAGGAAATCAAGACATAGTAAGGTTGATAACATTTTTTTAAATGTAGGTTAAACATTTTTTATTGGATATTTTATTTATTTACATTTCAAATGTTGTCCCCTTTCCCAGTTTCCCCTCTGCAAACCTCCTATTCCATCCTCTCTCCCGCTGCTTCTATGAGGATGCTCCCCCACCCACTCACCCGTTCCTACCTCACCGCCCTGGCATTTCCCTACACTGGGGCATCAAGCCTTCACATGACCAAGGGCCTCTCCTCCCATTGATGCCTGACAAGGCCATCTTCTGTTTGCAGCCCCATAGGAAGCATAGGAACAATATCAACCACCCAGATTTCCCCACCCCTAGAGCTCCCAGGATATTATTTCTTACACCTTGGCTTCAGAATTCCACTTTTGGAATAAAATCAAGGTGGTAATGGTTGGTAGAATTATACTTCATTTAACAGCCTTCTCTTTCACAGATGAGGTGAGTGTTGTATTAGAATCTTTCTCTCCCTGTCTATCCTCATAGATCTGAGAATGTGCCATACTGCATAGCCCACAATGGCCTTGAACTCCCAATTTCATTGCATTATTCTCTTCAGTCTTGTGAGTTGTGTGTATCACTATGCTGGGCTCTGTCCCTTTCCTTTGATCATAGTCCGGAACTACTCACTGCTTATACTCTCCTCTTCTGCCGTCTATTCTCTGCCATTCTTCCTAGTCATCATGCTGGAACTTTTGATCTCAAGATAATGATGTTGATGGGAGACATTAGTTCTGACTGCAAGTGCAATGCTTGAAGCAGTCAGAAGAATGGGCAGTGAGAAATGTCTTGAGAAATGGGCATTCTTTTTAACTTCTCTGCCTTCCTTGTAATTCTTCCCCCATTCTGAAATACTTTTGAAAATGTGGATGTGAAACCATGGAAGCTTTTAAGTGTAATAATACAGGGTGATATTATAATTTGGGGGGAGGGTAACACAATGTAGGTTAAACTTAAGCAGGCCGAGTACACAGTAGGACAGCAAACTAAGTACATATTCTTAAATGATCTCAATGGGGTATTATTAACTTTGCTCTGAGCTCTGTCAAAAATTCTTTTGGGGGGATTGGAAAGACGTTTTTATGTAAGTGTATCACTGGAGCTCTTAGTGTTGTTTTGGACGGTTATTGAACCCACAGGAGGTAGAACCTTGTTGGCGCTAGTGTGTCCCTGGGGCAAGCTGTGAGGTTTGCTCTTTTTCTCTGCTTCCTGATTAGAAATGCAATGCAGCCTCCCACTCCTCCCACTCCTCCTCCTACTCCTGCTTTAACTACATGCTAGAATTAAGTCCTCCCCTACTAAGTTGATTCTTCTCAGGTATTTGGCCACAACAACAAGAAAGCAATGACTACAAAAGATTGATATCAAGTAGTGGGACCACTGCTGGCATGAACCTGACTGTAGTTTGAAAGCCTTTGGAATACTGGTTCTCAGCCTTCTTAATCCTGTGACCCTTTAATACACTTCCTTGTATTGTGGTGATGCCCAACCGCATTATTTTTGTTACTTCTTAGCTGTAATTTTGCTACAGTTATGAATCATAATGTGAATATCTGTGTTTTCTGACACAGGTATGCTAAAGGCATTTGAAAGAACAGATCTGAAATTGAGCTTCTGAAGGAGTTCTTTGCTCAAAACAACCGCCTGATGAAATATTTTCTCAGATTCAGCAACCAAAGCAGACAGAGGCCATTATAGTTTTGGTCCAAGCAGAGTGGGATACAAGTCCTTGGGCTAGCAGGAAACTTGACTGTATGATCACACAGTTTGTGTTTTGCAGGCATCAAAGTGACAAGAGTGAGAGGTTCGACTGAGCTTGCAATCAAGTTCCCAAGAACCCATGAGGCCAGGCTATTGTATAAAAGGGGTTTGGAATGTGAAGCATAAATTATAATGGAATCACCAGGATTTTGGAGACAATACAACTTATAGACATAGTTACTCTTCTATTGCATAATTGTTTTGTTTTATAGGGGTTTGCAGTTAAGAAATTGTCTTGAATTTCACAAAAGACATTGGACTCAGTATTTGACTGAGAAGAAAACTTCGGACTTTTAGAGTTAAGATGAATACATTTTGCATGACGAGATGGTCTTGAGTCCATGTGGGCCAGAGGCAGAGTGCTATGTTTGCATGTGAAATAGTCTTATGGTCTCATCTGTTTGAAGGCTTGATCTTTGGGTAGTGTCACTGTTTTGAAGTACAGAGCCATTGGGAGGGGGAGTTTTGCTGGAGGAAGTGAGTTGGTGGCTCAAGGTTTGAGGCTCAATAGACTTTCCCCACTTTTTACCCACTCTCAGCTTTCTGGCTGAAAATGCATTGTGACCAGCTACTTCAACACTCCAGTCACCCTGCCTCCCCTCCATTTTGATGGACTGTAGTTGTTTCATTTGGGAGTCAAAATCAACCACTCCTTCCTTGATTTAACTGTAATGTATTTGATCACAGCAAAAAAAAAAAGTAACTAAAACAAAGGATTTTAGGTGTATGCCATCATAGCTGCCTTTTAAACCAGGGGCTGGGGATTGGAACTCAGGTACTCAATGTTTGCACAGCTTACACTTCATTGACTAAGCCATTTCCTCAGCCTACATTTTACTTTTTGACAATTACTCTGTTCACATCTACTTATCTCAGAGGAGAAGGGTGAGTTTAAATCTGATAGAAGATATCTGAGACCTGCCTCAAAAAAATTATAAAAAATGGTGGCTGGGGGGGTGGGTCACAGAATAGTATGAACAGTGGCTCAAAGGTTAACTTAAGCTTTGTCTAAGGAGACTATAGGTGCACAGCCTTAGCCCAAACAAACGTTGACAAGTGGAAATGTAAATTTAGGGTTTTCATATCTTCTAAGTTTTCCACAGTCGTTGGAAATCTAAATTATAGGAGGCTACCCAGCTTTCAACACATTGATAGAAGCTTCTGTTAAGTGTAAGAGTCAAAGTGTGTCTGCAAATTTTCTTTGGAGAAGCTTTTGACAATCGGTTGGGGGTTGGTCTTGTGCTATGTATACAAATGCTAAATTCCAAACCCTGAGAGCTGGTTGCCCTCCAGTGCATCCTCTCATACACTGACCTTTGTTGTAATGTAAGGCTTGCAGTGAGTCTTAACTACTGGAAGACCGGCCTCTCCAAGTGAGACACAAAATGGAGTTTGATGCAAACACAAGAGGTTTATTTTCCAGCGTGTTGGGGTCGACCCTTAATCAGCCCCTAGTGGGGAGTGACTAGAAGGCGACCCCAAATGGCTATAACAAGCAGTTTTTATACTTTTTAGGGGTACAGGTTACATCAGCAAGGTTGCAGTTCAAATTTATTAGCTAAGCATATTGACTTTTGAATCTATTGGCTAGTAAGCATATGACATGCATTTGAACTCTGTCTGGTACCACAGGGTCAGGTGACTATCAGTCAGTACATTCTGTAGTTTTTCAAGAATGTCCCTGCTCCTCCCGAGAACTGTAGGTGGAGAATGAAACTTGACCTAGCCTTGACCTGAGGGTGGGAAGCAGATACTTGGCCTAATCATGACCTGAGGTGGTGGGTATAAGGCTGGCAAAAGCCCCTGGGGTCCTTCACAGGAACCCAATAAGCTACCTACTTTCTACCAGGCCAAGCTTTTAATAGCTCTTACACGTCAGTAAGAACTAAGTTCCTTTAGTATAAACCTTGCTCCCCAATTTAGAGTTGATTGGTTAATAAAAGGCTTAAAGCCTGTGATTGGGCAGTAGAGAGAAGAAGGTAGGCCTTGAGGATTGAATGAGAGGTCTCAGGAGCGACCAGTGAAGGAAGGGAAGAGAAGACAGAGAGGAGAGGAAGCTGCTGTCAGCCTGAATGGATCTTGAGCACACTGTCTGGAGAAGTGGACCCTCAGGACAAGCCAATGGCACACAAATCAGCCCAGGCAAGACTCAAACAGGAAGTAACTGTTATCACTTTGTCTAGGCTCTGGCCCACAGTTACCTGGCAACAGGCATGTGGGCCTGACTCACTATAAAAGGGGCTGCTTGCCCACTCTGCTCTCTCTTGCCTTCTTGTTCTCTCCCTGCCCTCTTTCCCCTTCCCCCTCTCTCCCCATTTCCTTCCCTCCCCTCTCTCTCCAGGTGCTCATAGCCAACCTCTACCCCTCTCTCTCCCTCTCTCTGCTTCTCTCTGTCTCTACTATACTCTCAACACCCCACCCCGTGCCCTGAATACTGGCCCCTCAGGAAGAAGGGATGTCTCAGCATGGCTTGGCAGAGGCACCCATTTCCTCCATACCTGACTGCATATCTACCAAACATATTTCTTCACTCCTTATCTTTTTTAAAAACACAACAGTAATAGTGGACATATACTTTGGATATAGGTGAGAATAGTGTGAACCTGCCCACTCTATGCTTACAGCTTTTAAATGGAAATACCAGATTTTTGTTTCTTTTATATAGGCTAGCTGGAATGAATAATTCATTTACAGCCACCCATTTTCACATTGAGGTTTGGTCTTGCTGTCTGTTGTGATGCTAAGTGTGGGTCCCTAAGACCTGGAGTCTGCATGTAGCCCCAAATGACCCTGCCCCCAAGTTATTTCTGATTGGTAAATAAAAATGCCAACAGCCAATAGCTGGGCAGAAGAGACATGGGTGGAGTTTAGGTTTCCCAGGCTTGGGGGAGGAAAAGAACGTTAAGGATTAAGAAAAAGGTGGAGGAGGAGGAGGAGGAGGAAGGAGGAGGAAAGAGAAGCTGCCATGGGTTAGGTGATCAATAAAATCATGACCCCGAGGGCTGACCAATTAAAGTTAAGAACAGCCCAGATGAAACATAATAAATAATAACTCAAGATTATTGGTAGGAAAATAGATTCTAATAACATAAAGGGTAGACACCTGCCCAGCTCTTGTGCTGTTTAAGACTTATTGTAAATATAAAGATTTGTATGTCTTTTATCCAAGAATTAAATGGTCAAAGGCAGGAGAGAAATCTCAGGTAGAGATTTAAAAATTCCGCAACATCCCTGGGCTGCCACTGAGTTAAAGAACCTCCTTCCTGCCAGGATGGTTTGTGAAGCTCAAATGTCTCAGGTGGCATTTGCATCCAAAGGCTGTTCCTAGCTGATGAAACTGGTAAATGGGGTGACCAGAAGGACTCTCTAAAATTCTTGATGTCTGGAATAAGTTATTGTTACTATGATCTGTAGTCTATTAAATTATTTGATAAGATGTTCTGTGTTGAGATACCAGAACCTTCCCTGTGAACAAATGAGGATGTTGTCTTAAATCTGTAGAAGTTTTCTTCCTTGTATAATTAGAATGTGTATGTGATTCTACATTAAGACAAATAACTGAGCAAAATTATGGAAATTTTTAGCAACCAACAGAAAAACTTTTGAAAAAGTAGTTAGTGTTGTGCATAAATTTTATCCAAAAATAAAATATTATATCTAGGTTCAGTCCCCTCATAAACCACTGTGTCTAGCACTGGTAGCATGTGGAGTCCAAACTGGGACTGCTGCTATGTTACTGAGACCTATTTGCCTATCTATCTGACTATCATCCACCCCATTAACCACCCTGCCAGCACTGGAACTATTTAGAATCCATAACTTCCTGCAAAACCCAGGTGTGAGTAAAACTCCTGAAGATCAACAGAGAGTCTTCTAAGCCTATAGAAAACTTATTCTTAGGCCCAGAAGTTGCACCTATTGGTAGCCAAGCTGAGACCATTTCAGATACCCATTCATACACCAACACAGAGTGACTCCAAGACCAAACACCAAACATCATTCATCTTGTCCACAATATAATAATAATAATAATAATAATAATATTTTAAAAATAGGTTCATAGTAAATAAGGATCTAAAAAGAAAAAAAAACAACCCCACATTCAACAAAGGCCAACTGTGATATCTATGCCAAAACAAAAAACAAAGTTAAATTAATAACAGTCTGATTCCAGATACCTAGGTCCAATCACAAAAACACAAAGAACATGAAAAATGAAGACAGTGTGTCTCCTCCAGAAATTAGCAACTTTGTTGTCATGTTCCTTGACAGCACACATAAAACAGTGACTTTTAAAAATAATTGTAAAAATGTTCAAGGAACCCAATGAAGATATGAATAAATGGATGAGAACCATGAAAACACAAGTGAACAGTTAAAATAAGATAATATTTAAAATTCATGATGTGAGAAATGACATTTAATAAAGAAAATTTTAAAAAAATCTATGAAGAGATCCCAAGGTGAAATAGGACTCTAAATGAAACCTTCAGGAAGTCAAACAAAAAGCTCAGGATGTTACCAACAGACTGGTCTCAGTGAAAGTTGTCCCCCAACTGAAGAATGGATACAGAAAATGTGGCTCATTTATGCAATAGAATACTATTCAGCTACTAATAACAAGGGCATCATGAATTTTGTAGGCAAATGTAAGGAGCTAGAAAATATCATTCTGAGTGAGGTTACCCAGATGCAAAAGGATATGCATGGTATGTATTCACTGAGAAGTGGATATTAGCCAAAAATTACAGAATACCCATGATACAACTTACAGATGGTAGGAAGTTTAACAAGAAGGAAGGCCCAAGTGTCTATACTTCACTCCCACTTAGAAGGGGGAACAAAATAATCATGGGAGGCAGAGGGAAGGAGAAGGAAGGGGAAGGGGAAAATGGGGCAGAATCAAGTATGGGGGAAAGCACGAGAGAAGCCCTAAGGGCTAGGAGAATGAATCAAAATATGCAGCAGTGTGGGATGGGAGTCAGGGGGAAACCTCTACAAAGTCCCAGAGACTTGGAATGTGAGTAATGGGAATGACCTTAGATGGAATACCCATCAGTGGGAAGGCAGAACCTGAAAAGAACTCCTCCAGTAGACAGACATGGCCCCCAGTTGAAGCATGAGGCCACCCCATCAATTTTTTTGACCCAGAATTGTTCATCTAAAGGAAATACAGGGACAAAATTGGAGCAGAGCCTGATGGAAAGGTCATCCAGTGACCAACCCAACTTTGGATCCATCACATTCTCAGGCATCAAATCCTGGCACTATTACTGAGGCCAAGTTGTGCTTGCAGACAGGAGCCTAGCATGCCTGTCCTCTGAGAGTCTCTATGAGCAGCTGACTGAGACAAATGCAGATACTTATAGCCAACCATTGAACTGAGGTCGGGACCGCTATGGAAGAGTTAGGGGAAGGACTGAAGGAGCTGAAGGGGATTGCAACCCCATAGGAAGAAGAACAGTATCAACTAACCCGGACCCTTCTTGGCTCCCAGAGACTAAGCCACCAATTAAGGAGCATAATATAGGCTGGCTGGTGACCCCGAGCACATATGTAGCAGAGAACTACCTATTGGCCTCAATAGGAAGGGGATGAACTTAATCTTGTAGAAACATGATGCCCCATGGGGTGAGGTGTGGGAGAGCACCCTCTCAGAAACAAAGCAGAGGGGGGATAGGGTGAAGAACTTGAGGAGGGGGAACCAGGGAAAGGGGTGATAATTGTAATGTAAATAGATAAAATAATTTAAGAAAATGAAATAGGTCTACATACTAAGAGAGAGAGAGAGAGAGAGAGAGAGAGACAGACAGACAGACAGACAGACAGACAACACTATCACAACAAATAACAAATAATATAAACCACAACATAACCACAAATAACAATCAATAAACATTATTCAATAATAACTCTCAATATTAATGGTCTCAATTGCTCAATTAAAAGACACAGACCAACAGTTTGAATTAGAAAACAGGATCCATCTTTGTGCTGCCTCTAAAAAACACATCTCACTATCAAGGACAAATATTAATTTGGCATAAAAGAATGGAAAAGGGTAGCCTACTCAAATAGGAAAAAAAAAGCAAGTGTAGCTATTCTAATATTTGACAAAATAGACTTCAAACCAAAACTAGTCAGAATAGATAGGGAGGATGTTTCATACTCATTAAACAATTCTAAATAGTTATACACCAAGAACAGGGCACCAAGTTTCATTTAAAAATATATTGGATTTGAAATCACAAATCAACCTCAACATTGTGATAGTGGGTGACTCCAACACTTCACTCTTGCCAATAGACAGGTCATCCATACAAAATCCAAACAGAGAAACTCTGGAGTTAATTGACATTAGAATGAAGTATGTATACCAGACATTTATAGATCATCCACACAATTTGTAATGAATACACTTTCTTCTCAGCACCCCATGGACCTTTTTCCGAAATCAACCTCATATTAGAATTATAAACAAGTCTCTTATTTAGGAAAATTTAGGTAACATCCTGATTTTATTGTTTTCTCATAGAAGATTAAAGGTAGAACAGAAATGTCAAAACCACAGAAACCCATAGAGCTTAGGCAACACACCGTTAGACTGGGAAGCTGCATTTGTTCTGTAGCTAAAATGGATCAAGGGGAAAGCAATAATGACATTTTAAACATTGCTAGAACTGAATGAAAATGAAAGCTTAATATACCCAAACCTAAGGAGCACAGTGAAGGAAGGCCTGAGAGGAAGGTTTATAGCACTAGGTGTCTCCATGAAGAGAACTGGAGAGATTAAATATTAATAACTTAATGCCACACCAGAAGACTTTGAAAAACAAGAACAAACAATAGAGTTGATAAGAAGAGATAATAAAAGTCATGGCTGAAATAAATGACAGAAACAAACAAAATAATACAAAGAAACAATGAAAGAAAAACTTGGTACTTTGAAAGGATTAGCAAGACTGACACATCTTTATCCAAATTAACCAAAAGAAATAGTGATAATATCAAAATTAGAGAAGAAATGAAAAACATTGCAAGATATACTTAGAAACTTCAGAAAATCATAAGGATATGCTTGAAAAAAATTTAATCCCCTGAGCTGGGAAATTCAAAATAAATTAATACATTTCTAAGTACACATTATTTACTAAAATTAAGTCAAGATGAAGTAAATAATTTAAATAGACCCATTATAGCCAGAGAGAGAAGCAGTAATTTAAAATCTCTCAGCTAAAGAAATTCCAGGACCAAGGATACATCACAGAATTCTACATACCTTCAAAAAGGAACTAACAGCAAATTATTTTGCAAAATACAAAATGAAGAACAACACCTCTGATTTCACTTTATGAAGCCGGATGCAACAACAACAAAAGAAAATGATTGGCCAATCTCTCTAGTGAACGTAGACGCAGAGATTCTCAATTAAATTCTTGCAAATCAAATCAAGAACACATCAAAAAATTATTCACCCTGATCAGCTCAGCTTTTTCCAACAGATGGAAGGATGGCTGAACATACGTAAATAGACCAATAGATAAATGTAATGTACCACTTATACATCTAAGTAGCAAGAACTTGAAGCAATTAGTCACTATGCAGCTGTGGTTAAGAACAGAGAGAAATAAATGCATACACACACACACACACACACACACACACACACACACACACACACACAGATCTCATCTTACTTTCTCTAATCTTACACAATTCAAGACCCAAATGCAGAGAGTCACCCACTATGGGTTCCAGCCTCAGTGAATGTAATCAAGATTATCCCCTACAGATGTACCCATAGGCCAATGTGATCTAGATATGCTCATAGGCCAACCTGATCTAGATATGCTCAAAGGCCAACCTGATCTAGATAATCCCTTATTAAGTCACTCTTCCTAAGTAATTCTGTATTGTCAGATGGACAATAAAAACCTAACCATTTCACAAACAAATATATCGCTAGCATACAGGTACTCATTAGCGCTATGAATTTAGAGAAAATTCAGGTAAGGACGTTTGGATGACAGGGACAAAAATGATAATGTCTACACTGAAAAGATACAGAACTTTTAGCAGCACTGCATTGACAAGAAAGGAAAGGGCAGAAGTCAGAATAGAGTAGGGGAACTTGTAAGGGACTGTCAAGAAGGAATGAGGAAGGGGAAGGGGGAAGGGAGGGGGAGGGAAGGAGAGGGAAGAAGGAAGAGAAGAGGGAAGAGGGAAGAGGGAAGAAGAGGGAAGAGGGAAGAGAGAAGAGGGAAGAGGGAAGAGGGAAGAGGAATCAGAAAGAATTGGCACGGTCAGTGACAATCAAAGAGCTGTTGATGTTGGTGGTAACAGAGACAGCTCACGGTCACTGTTGCTTATTTTATTTAATGGAATCTGTTTAGCTGGCATGAGAAAGGAGCCAGTAATAGAACGTGGAAAAATGTAGGAGAGTAATCAAAATAACTCCAACAGGCAGGAAGGGAGAAGCGTTAAGCATTGTACTTGCAGTAGGTAAAAAATGCTTCTGAGATGGGGGTGGGTGGATGGGTGGTGGTAGAATGGATGAGAAGTGAAAGTCAGGTTCTTTCTTCCCCCCAAGATATTTTTATTAATTATTTGGAAATTTCATACAGTGCACCCAGATCACATTGTTTCCTATTCCTCTCAGGTCCTCTCTCCTGCCCCTGTGGGAGCCAAGAACTTAAGGCCAAAAGGAAACTTAAGGAGGGCACTTTTCTTGACTCTATCATCTCCAATCTCTATTAAGGAAGACAGTGTGCCAGCTGCTAGGCAAGATCTCACAATAGAGAAGATTGTTTTGAAGTCCGTTTTAGACAGAAGAGAAAGCTGGTGATATAACAGACATGGCGGGGTTGCTGGGCAGTCGTAAACATACTCACTTTCCACGGACTGTTTGCTTTCTCCCAATCTGATGAATGGCAGGGAGCATTTCTCTGTCACGTGTATGTCTGCTTTTCACTCGCAACTCAAGGTTGTTTTAGAAACACCAGAAAGAAACGGTGGAAAACTGGCTTCGAGTACTCTAAATAAAAGTTAGGTGCAAGAAATGAATTTATAATGGGGCTGAAGAACAGAGTTCATAGAATCGTAGACGCCAGTTGCAGCCAAGGAGGCTGCCCAATCCTATTATCCTTCTACTGTGCAGAGATCGTCATCCACATGGGATCCCTTGGAAGTGAGTGTAAGAGGCTGAGTTTGTATTTCATTAAAGTCAATGTGAAACATAAGATATTGCCTGGTAAGCAATCTCAGATGACTTCACGATGTCCCAAGCGTTATGTAGAAAGTCAGCACAGCCCTGGAGACTTCTTAATCACAGCTTTCATGGGGATGATGCTATGTACACATAGAGAATCATCCTTACAGAGAAAAAATATAGAATTTGCAAAATAATAATGCATTACTAATGCTCTGAAATGATGGCTTTTGTTTCTACAGATTTCCAGTGGAAGCAAACATAATTAAGTGAGAATATAAACAAATTTTGTCTCATAAAATCACCCGGGGAAGTGATAATCATCAGTCATCCACTCTCTCATTCCTGCCTCTCTTTCTTGTTCTTTTCTGGCTGTCTCTCTCTGCAGAATAATAGTTAAATTACCATCCATATTCAACAAAGAACACTTTTATTTATAGAGACAGACAGCTGGCTTTCCATGTTACCTTTCATTTATACCTTATACCAAAAGATTTTTTTTCCTCCCTGTCACTTGGAGTTCTTCTCTCTAGCTCACTGTTAGATTTCACATGGCCAGAGCTTATGAATACTTTTTCATCCTTGTCTGTATCTGGCAAGTTAGAGTGACAGCCCTTCTCTGCCACTTCGAAGACTTTTTCAGGAATCAGAAGACAGCTTTCCTGATTGTCTCAGTCTACTCAGGACTAGATATCCTAGATATTGATGCCTTGGGCCTGGCCAGGGGCTATTAGCTTCTCTGGCTATTGTAACATGTTTCTATGTGCACAGCAAACTGACAGGCAAATGCTTAGCACCACTAACTAATCTCTATTTATGGCCTCAGCCTCCTTAATCTGTCTCCCCAACCCCATCATACATCCTTCCCTGAGTGTGGGTTTGGCTTTGACACCCCCTTTCTTACACTGCAAGCATGACCTTCTTTGCATTCCCTGTGTTAGAACACTGCAGTTCTTTGACCATAACCCAATGGTTAAATCTCCATTTCATACTTTGCATCCACTCTACAAAAGTAAGATCACACAACTCCTGTGCTTCTAAGACCTCCCATAACATTTAAGATAATGATAGATAATCAACAAATCATGTAACCATAATACAATATACATCCTGTTGCTCTGCCTTAGACCCCCAACTATTCTGTGTTGAACAACACTGTTGGATTTATTGTAAACACACAGACCACTATGCTGGTTTCAATCCTAAGCATCGTAAATCCAAGACCTGTGCTTCTGCTCATTCAGATTTCTAAGGTTAATTCATACTTCCCAAGCAATGCTAACCATCTGAGAGGACCCCTCAACCCCAGTCGCCATGGACGTATCTCCAGATGAACACATGATTCCTCTCTTCTACTACCACAATCACGGCTCCTGCCTACCAATGCCCTTTGCAGTCTTTCATTTGCTGATTGGTGAAGCTAGGTCTCCAAGTACTCTTTTCCTTTGTGGCGTCTTTGTGGCTCAAGAGCTTTGCATTTCTGTGCTAACACAACACCATCCCACCTAACATAAAACCAGCTGTTATTTCTTTGTGTGTTGATATGGGACACAGGTACCAAAGAGCTTCAGAACATAAACTTACTAATTCCCACGGAAAACAGTTAAGACATCTTGCTTTATACAATGCTATAGTCATTTCATCTTAGAGTCTATGATTTTCTTTCTCACTTGCTATTAAAACGGACTATAAACACTCAGGACCCAGCAAGAGTAAGACTGTTTCTGGAAGTTTGATGGACAGACCAGCTATTGAGTGGAGATGTGTATGAACATAATAAATGCATTTGGTCATTTTACCTTCACTTGAAAAACCCCAAGCACTGGAAGTTTAGCATAGTTATCTTGATTTCTACCTCCTCTCACTCTCTGTGAGCCCCACAGTAGCTCTGACCATGCTACAGTAACCACAGAGTCCATAAGCCTAGCACGGGTGTTCCAGAAAGTAAATTAATCACTGGAAATGAACATTGGCTCCCTACCTTGATTTTTACCACCCCCGCATTTATATACTGGGGACAGAAAGCCAAATAATAATGTCCCCAGTGCTATGTCCATCTTTGCCAGAGTGACTGAGTGGTGGGGTTTACTGTCCTCACCACAGCGCCCCCTCCCCCACTGTCTGTCACAACTCTTCAGTCTTTCAGAACTCCCGCATGTGAGATGAAGAAATATGATTCAGTTGTTTGGAGTCGAATAAAACATCGATATTAGTTTCCATGTCACAGGTGGGAAAAGATTTCATTTTTGAGAAATGTGTTTCCATACTGTGATCATTTCCCAGCTAATCTATTTCTTACCTTGGTATGCTATCATTAAACTGATTTTTGAATTTATATCACAGGTTGCCAAATACTTTAACTTCTTGAGTGGTAATTATGCTGTATTAGGAAGAGCACACATATATGAGTGCTTAAAAACTTGAAATATCTGAGGCATTCAGATGTGTAGAGAGAAACGAATTGCTGGGCCTCATGATGGATGGTTCGTTTCAGCGGGTAAAGGGACTGCCAAGCCTGAGGACCCAAGTCTATTCTTGGAAACCACAAGATGAAGGAGAGAATGAACTTCTAAAAGTTGCCTTGTAACTAGAGGTGTTGGGGAGGAAGAGATTAAATGGGAAAAATTAATAAACGTGGTCATTTTAAAAAAAAATGGGTTGGGGCTAGAGAGATGGCTCAGCGATTAAGAGCACTGACTACTCTTCCAGAGGTCCTAAGTTCAAATCCCAGCAACCACATGGTGGCTCACAACCATCTGTAATGGGATCCAATGACCTCTTCTGGTGTGTCTGAAGTCAGCTATAGTGTACTTATAAATAAAATTAATTAATTAATCTTTTAAAAAGTGGATTGTATCTTTTTTCAGAATCACTGAGACATATCCAGCCTAGAGCCAGGCAGGGTGCTTCACAGGCAACGATGCCAATTGGGTTTCCAGATGTTATATACCAGTCAATTTTGAAGAATTCTGCAGGCGGCAGGGTTTGGAGTAGAAGTAGATGTCAGTTAAAAAGTGAGAAAACACCCCTCCCCACAAAATACGAAACAAAGGAAAACACAGCAAAAACAAAAACATCGAAGCCTGCTTACTGCTTTGTAGCCAGCCACTTTCATTTGTCACCTAAGAAGGAAATCTGAGGCACAAAGACGGGCAAGGACCATTTCTGGGGAAGTGCCACTGGTGAGGCCATTTGGTAGACAGTGCCTACAAGTGAGGTCTATTGTCACAGCTTTGGGAGAGAGAAACCCACCCACTTTCTCAGCCCTCAAAGCAAGGTCTACTCTGGCGCATGCGTATGAAGCTCACCCGGAGCAACATGGCTGAAACCTCCAAGAGCAGTGAATGGGCTCAAAAATGGTTACTCAATCATGGATGAAGCCCAGTGGGGATGGGAATCCAGGCTGCACCTGATTACTTTTTCTCTAGTCTCCCTTTGGAGGAAGAATTTTTTTTCATGTATCCTCGTGTCCATGATTTAATTTTAACAACCCATGGCGTCTTTTTCCTCTCCTCCTTCCTTCCCAAATAACTCACTACTTTTCTCCATTTTAATTTTCTTATTTAAGCTACTATAAATACTTCAAAGTTTTATTATAAATACACAATAAAGTTGGTAAATTATATAGAAATATAATAGGCTTTAACGAAGTTTCAAAAACCAAACCTGCATCCATTTAGGCTTTTTAACTGTTAACTTATAAACCATGTAAAGCTGATGGACATTTTCCTACCACTCTAGAAACTCTACAGCAATTTGCAACTAAAACAAAATTTTTGCCTACTTCGATGAAGACAGCAAAGCTCGTTTTGACAGGTTTGTTCTGGAAAAGTGATTACCCTGCTTGCAGACCTTGAAGGGAGATTGCCTTGAAATTATCCCATGTCTTATCATGCTGTACAACAAGATGGTCATTAACACAGATTTCTTTCTTTGCCTTCTATTTCCAGCTTGACTTCCTTATTTTATAGTTTGGATTTCCTTCTTTGATGAAGAGAGACAAACATTGTGCTATTAGTCAATATTTAAATTATTCACAGTATGATAAATTTAGCTTTTAGAGATGAAGCTCAAATTCAGTTCATAAACGAGTACTGAATATGATCAAAAATCTATCGAATATATGTTTTGGCAGTAGAGAAACTGTCACAAAGGGGTAATAATGAGCAATGTTTCCTTATGAAAAGTATTGTTAACCTAGAAATTGGGGTTACAGAATGTACCTCTGCAAGGAACCCAATGGTGAGACCACCCGAAAGGGAGGACTATGTAATACTATTCCTGGAGAATAGATACCTATTTATGAAAGCTTAAAACCTAGAACATAGTGCACAGCCTAGAGGCTGCAGCTCAGCATGTTGGAGGGTAGGCTTTTCTAGCCATTGCTCCTTCCAGGTTGCTTGGCTGGTCTGAAAATGTCTTTGAGCAGTCTTACTGCATATATACACTTTGGGATAGAGAAAAATCTGATCAGTTTCAGTGACTTCCTGAAGCTATTGAGTTGTTCACTTTCTCAACCTAATGATCTTCCCTTTAGAAGGAATGTGCCATTTCTGCTTTAATCATCCTATGTCTTAATAAAGCATTGCTCCAAGATGGGAGGTTGTAATTGCAGAGGAAATTCCTAGACAAGAAGTGAAAAAGGAAAAAATGAGAAGTATATGAACATCCACTCTGTTGAACAGAACAGGAATTAAGACAGGTGTAAAGCATCAAGTTTCAACATCTTACATCTCCCATACCATTTTTCTCTTGTCCTTAAAAGGCTATTTTCATTAAAAAAATCATGATTAGGAAGTTCTTATTGAATTTAATAATTCATTTTCTATTTTTTATTCTTCTCTCATACAACACATTCTGACTGCATTTCCTTCACCCAACTCCTTCCAGATCTTCCCAAACCACCTCTTTTCCCCATATCCACTCCTCCTCCATTTCCCTTCAGAAAGGAGCACATTTTCCAGGGATATCAACTGAATGTGGCATAACAAGATAAAATAAAACAAGGAACGAACTTTACTCATATCAGGGTTTGGTGAGGCAGCCCAGTAGGAGGAAAAAGAGCAGGCAAAAGGTTCTGAGTCACACCTATTCCCACGGGTCGGAGTCTCCCAAACCACCAAGCTAACAACTCTGAACTCTCAGTGCATTTCAAGGACTTTCAGAAGCTTATTTTGCTCAAGTGTCAACAATTTTAATGATGGTTAAAATGACAACATATGCTAGAGTTCAGAGAAATGTGAATTGCATGTACACATTTGTTGAAAGTTTTGAATTCTTTATTGACATCACTACATTAAAAATGGGGTCTAGAATTATGCATGGATATAACTGTGAACAGATAGAATCCATACAATTTTTGTATATCTCCATCTATTATTTTTGTAAACATAGTACTAGTAACATTAATGGTTTTCATAGTTTTGCTAATTTTAATATTTTGTTATTTTTACATTTCCTTTCACTTTTATAAGTTTATAGTTCTCTAATGTTTTGATTTATTTTTCAATGACCATATGATTTCTATTTAATCGAATGGTTGATTTAAAAATAGGATAAATTCATATTTTTAAACATCCAATATTGTTGATTTGTCAGGATATTTAACAACAAATGATATGAATAGGATCATGACCTGTGAAGAAAAGGTGGTAAAATCGCTGTTATAGTCAGATAAGACTTTTCCTTGGGAGACATGACATCCTCAGATCTACTGACCCAGATTGGGAGTCCATGATAAACCAAAGTTACAACTGCGTCAAAGTCCAGATTGATAACCCAGTGCACACACATATATGTACACACACACACACACACACACACACACACACTCAGCTTCTCCACAAAATGGGTCACCCTTTATCACATCCTCCTATTAATGTGTTTCCTCACTCCGGTTACTTAGGGGAATATGGTAAGGAGTTACTGAGGCAAGCAGGGATGACTCAAGAGCATCTGTATCACCAAGAGGACCACCCTGATACTACTGATAAGTCACAAAACCTGGAGCTCTGGAGCTTGCATGTACAGCTTGAAAGCATCCTTGGAGATGCTTGGAACAGGTTGGAGAAATTCCTCAGGGCCTCAGGGGGTCAGTCTTCACCCCCAGCATCTGTTTGCTGCTTCTATAGCCTTTGGGGAGGAGCCCTGTGAACCTTGGAGTAGAGCTTTCCCTGACAGGTGAGGTTTGGTTTACTTCCGGAGTTGGTGGGCCTCCTCTCTGCTTCCTGGAGGGAATGTATCAATTCAGAGGAAACTGTTATACAACACAGCAGCATCCATAAGTCATGGCAGCTCATTCCAATACACTGTTATAGTCATAAGGCAAATTACAGATTCTGTACAAGGTATTTACAGATATCAGGAGGTAAGTCCATGCAAGAATAAATAATATTGTGGGTTTTAGAGTTTTTCGATGTAGGAGCTGTGGGGGGAGTCTTGTGAAGAAAGATGGATTCCAATAGTAGTTATTTCGCCTCTGAACATGTACTATTAATCAATAAATAAAATTTTCTAACACAGTGGCTTTGTAAGACCTTCTCTATAGCCATATTTACTTTCTTAACACTGCAAGACCATCAGAAGCATGAGCGTAGCTAATTTTCTTTTAATGTCTCTGGAAAACATGAAGTTGCCTGTTTTAAAGTCTAAATAAATGTCATGAGGAAAATGGACTGACAACCCATTTTTCTCCTTGTAAAAATGGCATGTCACATTTCTTTTACAGGGAGGTGTTATGGTTATTTCGAGTCTCCACATAATAAAGAGAGCTCCCTCTGGCCTATGCCCTTCAAGTTGGGTTCAGGAACTGATCATCCTGCTTTAAGCAGGCAGTCCACAGAATAACATCCGGAGAGAGCTCCCTTACTATAAAATACATGGAAATCCCAATCTCGTTGATGCCTCTGAAAAACAGAGATTAGCACAAGTCTTAATGCTGCCATTTGTCATTTTAATGAATGTACTTGAAGTCCATTGAGTATTGATGAATAAGTACCTGATATAAACACATCCTGGTAATTGGGGATAACACTCATCGAGCATACCACAGAGGATTCAGAAATAACACTACCCTTAGAGTTAACAGCTGGGGGAATCTTTGGCAAAAGTTTTACTGTCTTAAGTCGAATAGTGTTACAGAAAATAATGGTGTTGAATGATCCATATTTGATTACCGTTCCCAGATTCCAAATGCAACTTTGTTTTGTCAGTCGTCACAGGTTTACTTTGTTGGGGTTATAAAGGTAGATCCATTTGTTTATGAAAATGTCAGAGTGAGACAGCTCGGATGATGTAATGCTGTATGGTCACAGCTGATGTATGGTCACAGCGGATGTTTCTGAGTCAGGAAGCCTGCACCTGTGAATAAAACCATTGATCAAGTTGGCCTTGAAGGTGGGGAGACTATGCAGATCACAGACGCTCATTCCTTTAATCATGCCAACATGACTCTTCTTAAATGTAACAAGACAAGTTGCAAGATGTACTTTTGTTTAATAAAAATTTGTTATGTTATTATTTCTCTATTATGTTATCTGTGAGCCTATTCATCATGCATTTTCAAAGTGAGTTTATTTGCACAGAAAACTTGACTAATAAAATACGGGAAATGTGAATTCTTCCACAACACATAGGCTCTGGAGTCTCCATGTCGTCTTTAAAGAAAGACCCATTAGACTACACTCTGCCCAAGGGAGGGGAGAGATTGGACAGGAAATAAAGAATATGCATTCATGCCATCACATCAGTAAAAGTCAACTATAACTTGAAGGCTAACTTTTTTTGTCTTAGTAGAAAGTTCACTCATGATTTTTTTCAAGAATTCTTTCATATATACATTTTTACTTAAAAATTTGTACCTAGGAATTTTCAAAGGGGCCAATAGCAACAGGTGAGTTGAAAACAAAATCACAGAGTTGGGCATTTCATTTTGATAATTCTCCTCGATTTGATCTTTTTATAATATCAGTTTCTTCTCATAGTCAATCACTGATGTAAAAAATCCTTTGGGAAAGAGTTTAAATAAGAAAACTGGAAGGTTGACGAAGAAAGACTGAGGCCTGAGAGAAATTCAGGAAAGAAAGGTAAAAGGAAGGCCACCAGAATGAGTTATCCGTGTGAGGATGAGGAATTCTTCCTGACTCCCTCTTTATGCCTGAAAATTCAGCAATACATACAGGCAAGTGCAAAACACCTTACACTTAGCAGCCGGTGCTGTGGTTTGGGTAGCTATATTTATGCCATTACTGTCCCTGTGGTTTGGTGGCTGTATTTACAGCATTACAGTATCCCCCATGAAAGCCAAATGAGTCCATTTGTCTTTCATTGAATGGCAGTTTCTTGAACAAAAAAGAAAAGGGGTCTGAGAGATTTCTCCCTTTACCTTGTGTATGTCTGTCAGTGTAGAGTATATGTGCATGAGCTTATGAATGTTTATATACGTGTGTATACATGTTCATGTGTGTAAGAGAGAGTGAATACATGGGTACACATCTACACGTGGATGCCAGAAGTTAATGTCAGTTTCTTCTTAGTTCTCACTATTTTATCACTTGAGATAGGCTCTCTCACTGAAGCTGAAGCTCACTGGTTCATCTACACAAGCTCCAAGCTTCTGCCTGTCTCTCCCTCCTCAGCATTGGAGTTTAAGTGTGAACTGTTGCACCCAGGATTTCATATGAGTGCTAAAGATCCATGCCAATGTAGCAAGCACTTCATTGACTGAGCCATTTCCCCAGAGCTTTGCTTTTTTTTCAATAAGTATATTCAAAACACATTTTGTCTTTCTCAAATGCATAAATGCCTGTCTAAGTAAACATGGGTTGCTCATTAAAACTTTTACTTAATTCTACAGGGACAATTCAAACCTTGTTGTAGAGATGGCCTAGTGGTTAACATCACTTGCTCTGCAGTCATGAGTACCAGAATTTGGATGCCAGCACCCACATCACAAGCTGGCCATTCTACACATGCCTATAATCCCAGCTATAATGGAGTCGAGATTGGAGAATTGCTTGATCTGATTTCCAGCCTAGTCAAGGGAACATGAATTCCACAGGGGTTGACCCTACCTCAAGGAATAAATGCAGACAGACAAGACACCCAATTTCATTTTTTATGACTTCCATGTGGAGTTAGAGGCACATGTGTACACAACATGTCCACACACGCAAGCACACAAATACATAAATAAAATAAAATCTTAAAACTTGAACTTTTATGCAAATATTTGAAGGTTAATTATCATCAGTCACTTTTGGTCTTTCATATAAAGTTAACATATTGCCTGCCTTGCTACCACATCAAAACAGTGAGGTTTTCTAATAGACCTGCAATGAGTTCATACTTGTCTCCATTTTTTGATTGATTACATACTGGTAATGAACCCAATATTTTCCAAGAATTCTAGAATGCAGGAAAAATGCGCTCATTTTAAACTTTACCCATTCACATCATATATTTTGGATCCGTCCTCTGAGGAATTTCAGGAGAGGAGGTGAGGCAGCACTCTAATTACTTTCTAAAGCAATCGGATATGTTCCCAGGAGCGCTTTTGCTGATTCACAGTTCAGACGTTTATCTAAAAAGCTCTCTGTGTTCCTTTCCCTCTCATTTTTGTGTGTTTTCCCATTGTGACCATCACATAGTCCATTCCCAGTGTCAGATGCTCTTATGGAGACATAATACCCGCTCACTCTTAGCTTTTGTCTTCCCATTAAAAATCACTTTTGCTACTTAGACCAATGTTCTTATGGCAGGTGTTGGGCAAGCGAGCTTCCTGGAAACATCCCACTGTCTTGGCTGATGTGATGGGTGTTCTCTGCAAAGGCATGGCCCCAGAGTCCTTGTCCCAGGGTTGCTTCTTGCTAATGAGGTGCTTCCTCACGTTTGTCATTGCTATATTCCTCATGTATTTGGCTTGATGTGAGTGGATATCAGGAGACCTCACTGCCTATAGCCCGGCGTGATTACTTCCTGATACTCTGCTCTGCTGCGCAGGTTTCCTGCAGAACAATATTAGGATGGACGTTTTCGAGATAATGTTGTTTGGATGGATTAATCATTTTGTGGAATTTCTGATTTAAGTAGCTTAGGAAGGTAGCTTGACTTAAATCATTTTTTGAGAAGTTTAGGTAGTTGATAGAAAGTTTAAAGTTAGAATCAAGAATAGAATATGCCCCTTCCTCATAGAATGGCAAGAGCTGCATGAGTTAGGGAAAGGAGTACAGTGAGCATTACAAGCACGTAATTGTAGCAGCAAGAACATAGGCTTGGGACAATTAATGACCAAAGAGAGCATTCACTCTAGGTCATGCCTGAGTTCCTTGATCATGTGATCTAGGGATGTGATGACAGGTTTTCACCGTGCACTTTGAAATGGGAAGGCTATGAATAAAAAGTAAACAATTCCATTATGAGAATAAGGACAGAAAAGGGAAGATTAGCTAGATCTCAAAAATAAAACATAAGATAGATGACCTGTTCCTTAGTAAATACAGATTGTCCCCAGCCAAGCACAGGGAGAAACTTGCTACTATAAACTTGGCTTGCTTTAACATTGTTAATCTATGACAAAAGAATTATTGCTTTGGTCTTACAATGAGATTGCGGAGAGAAAGATAGATGAGAAATGTTTAGTTAGGTATGAGTTTCAAAAGAATACATAATCAATAATCCTGTTGTAAGTACCTTTTATGTAATGATTTTCATCGGTTTTTGAAGACTATGTTTTTGTGATGGTTGTTTTTAGAAAGGGTGTAACTTGCGGTTATGAGGTAATTTTCTTACATAGAAAAACTTTGCTTTAAGGGGTATACAAAGGCTTAAGAGAGATAATAAAACACTGGAGCCTGATTTTGCTTCAACCACTCAGTATGTGTGTGTTGGATTTATTCCCTTTCTCTTTTCTCTAATCGCTGGTTGTCATAGGCAGCAGCCCCCATAAGTTGCTACCTGCACCAAGCCCTGTCAGCTTCTATTAGCACTGACCTGGATCGTGATGCCACATCTTGCTGCCTGACTCAGTTTACCGCGTGCTGTCACAGCCGGTCTTAATCATTATTTTCTCCCAGGACCTTCTGCTATTATACATTTTGATGAAAGAATGACAAATATTTTTGTTGCTAATTCTTATATTTTTGTGTTAAACATCTCAAGTTGAAGCCAAGACTCACTCACCAGATTCAAATGAGCCAAAGATTTTGCTGATTAAAACTATGCAGCATGGAACTGAAATGAGGAACTAAAATAAGCATTGCAAGCTGAATTTGACGCCTGTCATCCGGGTGCTGAGGAAGCAGAGGTAGGAGGAGCACACGTTATAGGCTTATTTGGGAAACACTAGAAGATTCTGTAACAAAGTAAACAAATGCTAGAAAGAGAATTATTACAATAATAATGCCAAAAAACAGCAGAAAGAAACAAAAGGGTTTGGGAAATGGCTCAGTAGTTAAGAACTTAGCTTAGTTCCTATCACCAGCACACATGTGAAAAGCCAGGCCAGGCCACACCTGCACATGAGTTGTGCACAGAGAGGATGGTGACTGGAAACTAAAGGATCACTGGGGCTGCCAATTGCCACCTCAGCTTCAGGGTCAGTGAGAGACCATGTATCAAGGGACTAAAGTGGAAGAACAAGGCAGCCACCTCTACATGTGCATGGGTGTGTGTACCTACGCACATAGGTAGACGCGTGCTCTTTTTAAGTTCAAAAATGTTGTAATAAAGCCATATGTGGTGGCTCGAATGAGAATGGCCTCATAGGCTCATATGCTTGAATGCTTGGCCCCTAGTTAGTGGAAGTATTTGAGAAGGACTAGGAGGTGTGGCCTTGTTGGAGGTTTGTCACTGGAGGTGGGCTGTGAGACTTCCACTGCCTATTCCTGGCCTCGTCTCTCTGCCTGTCTCTGCCTGTCTCTGTCTGTCTCTGCCTGTCTCTGTCTGTCTCTCTGTCTTTCTTACCTTCCTTCCCTCCCTCCCTCCCCCTCTCCTCTCTCTCTTTCCTTACAACTTGTGGATCATGTAAGCTCTCAGTTACTGTTCCAGTGTCATGCTCGTCTGCCTTCTGCTATCCCCCTTGCCATGATGATCATACACTACCTCTTTGAAACTGTAAGCAAGCTCTCGATTAAATGTTTTCTTTTAAAAGTTGCTTTGGTCATGGTTTTTTTCCTCACAGCAACAGAGCCATAACCCAGACACTGTTATGTGCTTGGAAACAGATTATAAGAAATAAGCTTAAGGCAAAAGAAATTACAATGGAAATGAGAAAAAATAACTTCCGAGCTAAAAATAAATCAGGGTTTTCAGAGGGATTTATTCCCACCGAGGGAAATTTTTAAAGAAAGAAATCAATGCCCCCCGATAAAGTAGACAAAAAACTCCTGTTTCTGTTTTATCACAAATGGCAAAACATTAGTTCATGGGACTTACAGTAATTTCCTTGAGTCTTGGTTTCCAGCACCAATCCACAGAACCAAACCTCACTCACAACATGGACTCAGTTTGGTCAGAATCATGTTTACTTGTACAAAAAAAGCTAATGCCCATAAGAATGCATGCAAAATATTTGTGAACATTTTAAATTCTTCATACACAATGTTAACTATACAAAAGAAGCAATGCGAGATTTCTTTGCGTGTTTTCACACACTTCATTTCAACTCTACAACTAGAGGAGACTAAACATGCCCAATAACCGCACATTCTGTTTGTTGACTGGGAGGGGAAAATATCTATTGAGATTAAGACAAAAAGTAACAGGCATAGTCTATTCTTTCAAAGTTTTTGATCTCCTGCCTGAGTTTGTTAAACCGAGTTTACAAGGAGACAGTTAGTGGGTGGGGGGAGCACCTCTCAGAGGCAAGGGGAGGAGGGTGGGATGAAGAACATCTCAGGGGCACAGGGAGGGGAGGCAACCTTTGGAATATAGACAAAGAAAATAATTTTTAAAAATTAATAAACGGAGACAGCTGATTCAAAAAATAATAATAAAGCAAGAGAAGGAACACATCCAGATTTACGAGCCAGTGAAAAACATCCCACACTAGAGTGGATTTCTTCTGCATTGTCTGGCCTCGTCATCCAGCTGACTCGATCCCAGGCGAACTCTGAGCACTTCAGCGTTCTGCATCACCATCTGTAATTTCCCTCTCTCCTCTGTCCTGATGTTAGTCACGATAAAGCTAACTGATTTGACGTCTGCCTCAGTGTTATTAGGGGCAGTCTGATGTACAATTTTCTAGCTCTATTATTCATTCTTGCTTAAAACTTCAAACTGGATGTTAGGCAGTGTCCTCTACCAGGCACCCATTGCCAATTTGCTCCTCATACCTCAGTGACTTATTTTGCCACCTGTGAATTTTATATCATATTAACATGAAGACTGGGATTTTACATTTTACTCCTGTTGTTTATTCTGTGCTATATATAAGTTTTTTTTACAACTCGTGGGGTTTCTACATGGCATTCTAAATCTTAAAAGTAGCACTATCCTATTGACGAAGATAAACACAAAATGATAGTGTATTTATTTTGATTTATTTAATTGAAAGAACGCAGACCGGAGCCAGAATGCTGGCTGCTGCCGGGTCCCACTTGTCCCGTTTCCTAGCTGTGTTCCTTGTACGAAAGTTTTCTCATGTGAGAAATGGAGGTAAAATCCATCTGCAAGCAGTAAATGGGTCGGAGCTGGTAAGGTCCTCCGAGGAAGTGCAAATCTCACGCAACCGGTCATTAAGGAAAAGAAGCTCTCAACCGGGAGCAGATAACAATCAACACATCCTAATTCATCTCAATTGGTTTTGTGGAATATGGCAGCGTTTCAGTGGAAAATTAATGGAAAGAATTCTAAGAATATAAAAATAACTTCTATGTCAAAGCACATTCAATTACCCCCAGGACCATTGAGTTAGCAAGAAACTAAAAAAAACTCATGTTCCCTTTCCTTGTAAGCAGAGGGGCGCTGAAGGGATCTTCAAGGCCTACTCAAAATGAGTAAATGAGAACGCATGTCCTACGCAGAAAAATAAATCATGAATATATGAATTAATTAAACAAACTCTTTTCCTAAGACTTTAAAAAACACACTTTGAATGCTTTGTCTTTTAATATTGCATTTTAGTTTATCCAGTGCTGAAATGCCCCGAGTTGAGAACTTTATGTAACTAGTTTAATTTTATGGAGCTATAATTTTATCAAAACATCTAATTACTCCGAAGATCAGTAGATTATATGTTTGTAGCCATAGGGCATGATCAAGAATGCGCCATTTTGGGGGCTGCACTGCACATTTCTGTCACAGAAGGAGCATGAGCATGAGCATGCTGGAGCAAATCTGAAAAATATGTAAATGATTAATAAATGTTCTTTTTTGCATAATGTAGTCTCTAAGGATGCAATTCCACTTCTAGTAAGAAGGGAGTCTCATAATTTAGTCAAAATACAATTCTACTGATCTGGATGGGATTCAGAAATTGAAGATGCACGTTAATTTCCTAACAGGAAGTGAACACGATTTTGTTGACTTATGTGCATAGTAGGTATCTTATTCCCTTAACTTTCCTCAAAATTTCCGGTCCCTGTTGTTGCTTAATTCTTCAGTACTGTGCAACCAGAGTAACTCTCTGGCCTTTCTAGATGAAAGAGATGTGTATATTTTCCTACATAACCGACAGGGTTATGGCCTAGATTAAAAATTAAGACAGGCGTCCAGTTTAGAACCTTGCAATGGCATATAAAATGAAGAAAATATAAAATTAGGAATAAAGCTTTGACAGAGGCCAACAGATTTTTATTATTTTTTTTTTGTAATTACATCACTTTGCAATACGATGTGTCAGGTTGGATTTAAACATTAAGCTTTCGCGGATTATGAGACAATAGAACTTTCAAGTATTCTTTGTATCTCGTTTCCTCTAAAATGACAATGCTGTAATTACCTCAGATGTTGAGAAAGCAGAAAGAACATTTTTAACGGAGACTTCTGCAGCTTGTTCCACGAGACATGCCTCCAGCCTCTGCAAAGTTAGCCGTACCAGATGAACCCCTTTTCCCGCAGAAGGTCACATTGGGTTGGACACTGACTGAGAGGTTTCCTTGTGTACTTCGGAGCCAAGGGCAGCCAGTATTCAGAAAATTGTCACTCTGCATCTTACCTTGTCACCATTGCAGGACCTGAATTGGTCTTTTGATTCTTACACTGTTAGATTTCAATGTCATACCTATCAATTTCTCAAAATTGATCCTATCAGGACTGAGGTCTGTTAGGAAAATGCTAACACATGAATAGGAATGGTTCAGTCTTATTCTGCTTATTCTGTTCCAGAGGTATAGCTGTTAGCAGAGCCAGGGGAATAGAGGAGTGGGGAGGATAGAGGAGGGAGTAGGTACCAAAGTATATTTGGGTTAAGAACCTTATTTTAAATGTATGGATTCTATACAGTAGCTTAGTCACGGACCAAGCCATCCTCAGGTAAAATCTATACACAATAAGGTAGTAGAAACTATGAAGCCAAAACGTTTGGTCATTTATGTCATCTTTAACTGCTTTAAAATTCTTCAAACTCTAACTGCAGCTGAAAGTGGAAGCTATGAATAACTGTGAGTAGATAAAAGTTCTGTTACAGGGGATAGTGTTATCAGAGCTGGCAAAGATAGAGGAGTGGGGAGGAGAGAGCGGTGAGTAGGTATCGAAGTGTATTTGAGCTTGAAATGCCTCCTAGTGCTCTAAAACACAGCAAAATAATTATAGTTGAGAGCAATTAATTTCATCTCAAATATTTGTTGAGAAGATTTTGCTCAGCACCAAGGCTTGTACGTGAGGTAGCAGATTCTGTAGTGTACTGGTGGATCTTTATAGCATAGCTCTGTACCAAAATACCACTGGCATGTCACATGTGTATGTGTCTATTATGCGTCATAAAAAATAAGAGCACCTGACTAGAAATGGCTATTAAATATATCTCTTTAATCAAAATGAACACATGTAGGTTTATCTCTTTAAAATGATAAAGTTCACTGATCTCCAAGCCTAAACAGATGAGTTGTTTCTCAGGAAAAACAAATATATATTGAAGAAATATATATTTTTTTCAAAACTCTACCTAGTGTCTTGAATGTCCCAGGTAAAACCATGCCCCGTAAGGTTAGCAGCTAGGATTTGTGGGTAGCAGCCCATGTAGTTGTGGACTTATGAATTTATGGCTAATCTAATCCCGAATGAGTTGGGACTTCCATGAACTAACAAGTATTAAAAATTATGAATGAAAATGAGAATATTTGTTTTTTGAACTTTCATCTTTTTCTTCCCACAACTCTGTCTTTAGTGTGCCCTGAAACTGTAAAACATATTTGGTATACGCTTCAGTTGTCATAAAAACATGAAATTCTTCCAGAATAATTTTTGATCTATTTCATTGTTAAATGATATGGAACTACTAAAACCAAGTGGATATAATGGCTTTCTACACTAATAAATCATTTTTTGTCTTTTCCAATTATTTGTAATTAGAAAGACAAATGAATACACGTCAACAACCCAGAATTATCCCATTGCCCAACGTAGCATATTAGCAACCACACGTAGCTTGCTATTGTTGCCAAAAATCCCACTGGTGCTGCCAATGACATTTTCCATTAAGACATCTAGTGGAGCATAAATTAGATTAGGGCACTGCACTCCTTTCACAGTTTGCTATGATTAACAGCGAATCCTCACTAATTGCAAATGATTTAGAACATATTAAGTGGTTTCTTTCAGTGATCCCCAGAACCTTAATTATTTTAACTCTTTCCAGTGCCTTGTCTTGCACTTCTGAGATGATGTGGCAGACAAGCAATTTATCCTCAAATCACACTGTTTATAAAAATATAATAAACTTTATACAATGAACTGTAACAACAGGATTCAAGGAAATAGAATCCATGGCTTCCACCTCAGGGTCATTCGGGAACATAACCTACCATTTTTATACGAAATTCTAAACTGGTAGCATTAACTAGTGTTAGCATCTGGGCCACTGAGAGAACTTGGTGGGTAAAGGCACTTCCTTGAAGTCTCACAGCATGAGCCCAAGTCCCTGGATCTGTGGGCAGAAGAGTTTTAAGAGTCTAAGGGAGTGTAGAAATAAAGACTCCCCTAGAGTTAGTTGTCCTCTGACCTCTACCTGCCCAGTGTGGCAGGCATGAGCACACAATGAATTAAAATCAAATGTAAAACACTATTCCACAGATCTAAAAAGCAATCTGCACTGGGACTGGGCTTCACAGCTCAGATTTTTGATTGGTTTGGGTTTTCTATAGCGGTCTCCATCTGTTGCAAAGAAAAATTTCTTCTTCGATGTGGGGTGAGGACTACACTCATCTATGGGTATAAGGACAGATATTTAGAATGTAGTTAGAGATTATGCAGGTTTAGTAAATTAACAGATGTAGGTTCTTCTCCAAGATCCATGACTTCACCAGCCCTGGGTAGTTGACAAGGTTTCCAGTCAGGCATGATTTCCCTCTTGTGCCATGCAGATTCATAGTTGTCATAGCTGGGTAGGACTTCTGTTTGCTTCCCCCTTCAGAAGCTTACATGGTACTTTCTGGTAGCTAGCCCTCAGAAAGGAGGTTTTCAGTATAGCTACAGTTCAGGGGTCTCTGGTCTCCCAACCTAAGGTTCAGGGATCATTGCAGAAACATGGGCAGAAGGGTTTTAAGACTCTAAGGAACAGGGAGTTTGCTGTGCGGTTGTGTCTATGAGGAATGTCAGAAACCACACCACATCAAGTCTCACCAACATGACTGTCTAAATCTGAGCTGAACAAAAGTAGCAAGTGTTAATATGGTTGAGGGAAATCCCAGAAAGCCTCAACCCTATACAAAGAATTCCAGGCTACTAAGGAATGCTGAGAATGGGAGAACTAGTCTTCGGTAGGAAAGAGCACACAGATTGGTTATCCAAAAGCAAATGGTCTGCTCTGAAAACGTATGCATGTAATTAACATTATACGGACTGACAGGTCATAGTGATGTGTTTAGGAACACACACACACACACACACACACACACACACACACAAAATTAATGAAATAAGAGGCCATGAATTTGAAGAACCACGGGAAGGTTATACAGAAAAGTTTGAAGATAATTATATTATCTCAAAAATTAAAAAAAAATTTTAAAGAAACCTTAAGCATTAATTTCAGACTAGTGTGATGAAGGACATTCTTCTCGTGAGATGCTATCTGGAATTTGGAAATTGATGCATAGAAAAAGACTAATTAAGGAAGAAAGGAGAGTGCAGGCAGGGCTATAATTGAGCTGATAAATGCATCGAGAGACAAACAGGAGGAGCAGTAAGGAGCCTGGGGTAACAGGTTTAGCGCCATTCATACGAGGGACATCTGCAGATGGCGGAAAAGATGGCGGAAAGGTGACGATCAGAAGAGGCGGGCTGACTGTCATGGAGTCAGCCTATAAAGTGCGAGCAATCTGCCACTGCTAGGAGAGAGCAGCGAGCCAATGTAGGTCTTACGGCCCCCATTTGTGTGACTTTATCTTACCGTCTTTTTCTTAAAAATCCCTACGTTTTAAACTTCTATTCCTTTCCTTACATTTATAAAATTTGGTTTTTAAGCTTTGTCATTATCGGGAAAATTTGTTTTCTTCTTTTATCTTTTTCTTGCTCCTTTGGCCCCACCCTCTGCATTCTCTCGTCCCTCTTACCCTTATTTCTTTTATTCTCTTGATTCTTCCCCGTTCTTCCCTTTCCCTGACTCCTTTGGTCTCAGGCACTTACTGTTCCCACATCCGGTCTCACACACTTACTCTTCCCGCATCCGGTCTCACATACTTACTCTTCCCACATCCGGTCTCATGCACTTACTGTTCCCACATCCGGTTTCATGCACTTACTGTTCCCACATCGGGTCTCACACACTTACTGTTCCCACATCCGGTCTCACGCACTTACTGTTCCCACATCCGTCCTTAATAATTGTGACGTCCCACTATACCCACCTTAGTCTCTCCGTTCTCAGCTTTATGCCCACTGGCCCTACAGTAGTGGACGCTAAGTAGCTGTATTTGTATATCTATATTCTATGTTGTTCTGCTATTTTTACAGTCACAGAAGTTCATTTTCTCCTCTCTGAATCATACCGGACGTTGAATCCTCAAGGGTAAGTGTCACATAAGAATGTCTCCAAATGAAACTGGAAGAGTTATCTAACAGACGTGCAAATCACAACACAGAAACACCAGCCACGTGAAAACAAAAGACACTGCTACTCCAGCAAAGCATCTTAGTGCTCCGACTACTGAGTTTAAACAGGTAAAATCCCACGTGAAAACTTCAAAAGAGTGACAGTAAAAGTAAGCCCTGGGCTCAAGGGAGATTCAAACAAGCAAATGAATTCAACTCAGGACGAGGGAGTCAACAATGCACAGAGTCAGCAAAATGGATGTTAAAATTGGAATTTGGAAATCAGTAACATGAAAAATTATCAAAAAATAAGATATAAGGGGATAAAGGCATATGGAACTGTTGGAACTAAAAATGTCACTGAACCAAATAAAACATTACCAATGGATGAACCAAGTAAAGCATCACCAATGGATCTGACCAATCATAAGCAAGAACATCAAGGAGAGAGAGAGCTGAATAAGTACTATACCCAAATATCAGTAAAGAAAAGCAAGGAACAATTAGGACCACATGCCCCAGAGGACCTGGGTTCAGTTTCTAGAGCCCACATGGCAGCTCATAACTACCTATAATTCTAGTCCTAGGGGATCAAATGCCTCATCTTACCACAATGGACACCAGGCATGCACATGATACACATACATACGTGTAGGCAAAACACTAATACACATAAGATAAAATTAGAAAGCAAATCAGTTATTTTTAAAATCCTAGTGAAGTTGTCTGTGGAAGTTATGTGGTTTTAAAACAGAAAGTACAATTAGCAAAAAAAAATTCTAAAGAATTGGGATGAGGTTTTATAAGGTTTTTTGTTTTTATAAAACTTGTCACACCAGATGTCAAGCTTGGTTACAGAATTGACTGTAATGGTCCTCCAGTAGCTCAGAGAGAGGAAAATAGAACAGAACAGAGAATAACAACAGGCCCAACCGTGTGCCATGGCTTACACAGTCTTCAGGAATGTCTCCTAAAAGCTCACGCTCCGGAAGCATGGTCCCTGGTGTGAAGCATTGAAAGGTGATAGAACCTCCAAGAACAGGGTGGAAAGTGAGTGAACCGCTGGAGGCGCCCTTAGTGTGAAGGACTAATATGGCTTCCACCAGACCTTGGTCTGATCCAGGTTCTTAGCAAGAGAGCAAGGATAGCCAGCCGCTGCAACTCCCTGGCTTCCTATCACCATACGACAGCTCATTCTCACCCATGTTCCCACCAGGATGCTCTCAACCACGTTGTGACTCAACCAAGAAAGCCTTCATCAGAAATCACACAAATTCAGCCTACTGGATCTTGGGCTTTCAGCCTCCAGAAGTAGGAATTAAATAACTTTTTAAATTAAGCATCCAACTCAGATAATTGGTTGCAGCAACAGAAGTTGACTGAAAGCTACCACATACGTCGTTTGATGTACACTAGAGCTCACATTACACAGAAATGAGGAGGGCTCTGGGACAAGTGGCTGTATGAAAACGATAAAAGAGATTACTAATTTACATCATTCACACATTCGATTAGGACTTAAATGGAAAAGACACAATTTTAGAGTGTTTAGAGGAAAAAGGAAGGGGGTACCTTTGTGACATCAAGTAAGGGCTTCTTAAACAAGAGTCACAGTTTTAACGCTGTAGATGAGTCCTAAGTAGTTTTTACCTGATTTAAGTTAAAAGCGACTTCTCTGTGTAGTAGCAAGCTACCACAGGGTGACATCCATGCAGGGCAAGCATCCTACCAACTGAACCACATCCACGCCTCAATTGTTTTTCCTTTCCTCATTCTTGATATCTGTTACATCCAAAGCACTCTTACCTGAGCTTCTAAATTATATCCATATAGACACATGGTGATGGATATCTATAATCTCAGCGTCCAGGAAGCTGAGGTAAGAGGATCAGGACTTCAAGATGACTACCCAGAACTACACAGTAAATTTGGGGCCAGTCCAAACCATATACTTTCGGACTCTTTATTTTAAAACTTAATAACAATTAATTCTATTAAAAAGAAGCAAATTTGCATACTAAAGAAAAGCCCATGGATGAAATCCCTATTAAGTTCCAAGATCTTAAGGGAGCTAGCATCAGTTCTCACAAACTGTTTCACAAAATAAAATTGGGTGGGGGGGGAGGCTGAAGGAAGACACTATTGAAGAATAATTATAAGGCATTCTTACTCATTCTTAGTAAGCAGTCAATGCAAAGTCAAGGTCAAAAAGTCGCAAACGCGTGCTAGTTTGACTCAACACATTTTCAAATGATGGTGGTGCAAAGCAGCACCCATCAAGAATCAAGGAGCAGCTGTGTGTAGACGGAAAGCAAAGAAGTACTCCATTGGTTTGCAGGGTGGGAGGGATTGTGAGAAGAAACTCCAGGGAAGGTCTCCTGTACTCTGAGGTACCAGGCACCAGCTTGGCAGAGCCCAGCCTTAAGAGGGAGTTTCGCTTCTGAAAAACTGGACAAAACCTTCAAGCTTAAATTTCAACAATAAAAAGAATTATAAAGTCTGAATTGAAATTGTGGGGAATTCAAATCCACTTTCAAAAAGGATTTTTTATATATATATTTATATATATAAAATTTCAAGTTAGACTCCAACTCTCTGTGATTAAAGCTGAGTAAGAGTAAGCACATTTATAGTTGGAAAAGGAATGTGCTTCACGGTTCCAGAACCCTTGATCCTGCACTTATTTTCACTACACTTGATGAATTGCTGATTGCGAAGAAATAGCCATAGTCTATCATGATTAAATCCCCACGAGGTCATTTCCATACTCATTTTTAGTTCTGAATATGCTGTTGCACCAAGTTAATTAACTACAAGCCTTCCAAAAGATCTAGTATAGAGTAAAAGTGCCTGAAGCCACTCACTGCTGTGCTGTGTGATGATGGGGCCAGACCCAGCATCAGGGAGGTGTACCGTGAATCGCTCGGGTAGCAGAGACGTGGCCAAATGAGGGAGACAAGCGTGATCCTTACTGTGAACTGCCAACTTTATGGGATCTAGAATGGCTTGGGAGATGGGCCTTTGGGAATGCCCATGTGGAATCATACTGGCTGCTTAAATGATGTGGCAAAGGATGCATCTTAGTGGAGGGTAGGACTTTCCCCGGGCAGGGGATTCTGACTGTTAACAGTGAGGACCGTGAGCTGAGTGGTAGCATGCCTTTGGGACTCTCTCCTCCTGATTGTGAGCATAAGGTGGACAGCTGCTTCCGGGTCCTGCTGCCTTAGTTTCCCTGTGGCTGTGGACTGTGCCCTGAACTGTGAGCTCAAATAAACCATCTTTCCTCTAAAATGCTTTTTTTCTAAAGACTCCAGATTGTATTCCCCTCCCAGTCCACCCTCTGACTATTCCACATCCCGTACCATCCCCCAGCCCCCATCATCTCCACGAGGATGTCCCCACCCCACCTACCCCTATCAGACCTCTAAACTTCCTAGGGCCTCCAGTCTCTTGAGGGTTAGGTGCATCTTCTCTGACTGAAACCAGACCTGGGAGTCCTCTGCTGTATGTGTTGGGGGCCTCATCTCAGCTGGTGTATACTGCCTGGTTGGTGATCCAGTGTCTGAGAGATCTCAGGGGTCCAGGTTAATTGAGACTGCTGGTCCTCCTACAGGGTTGCCCTCCTCCTCAGCTTCCTCCAGCTTTCCCCTAATTCAACCACAGGGGTCAGCAGCTTCTGTTCATTGGTTGGGTGCACAGATCTGCATCTGACTCTTCCAGCTGCTTGTTGGGTCTTTTGGAGGGCAGTCATGGTAGGTCCCTTTTAGCGAGCACCCTTTTAGCTTAGTAATGGTGTCAAGTCTTAGGGCCTCCCTTGAGCTGGAACCCACTTTGGGCCTATCACTGAACCTTCTTTTCCTCAGGCTCTTCTCCATTTCTATCCCTGCATATCTTTCAGACAGGAAGAATTATGGGTCAGAGCTTTAACTATGGGATAGCAACCCCATCCCTCACTTGATGCCCTGTCTTTCTGCTGGAGGTGGACTCAACACCTTCTCTCTTCTCACTGTAGGGCATTTCATTTAGGGTCCAACCTTCCTTTGAGTCCTCAGAGTCTCTCACTTCCTAGGTCTCTGGTATATTCTGGAGGGTCCTCCCAACCTCCTTCCTCCCAAGGTCGCCTGTTTCTATTCTTTCTGCTGACCCTCAGGGGTTTCAGTCCTTTTCCCCAACCCAATACCAGATCATGTTACCCTCTCCCCTCACCCTTATCCTCTTTCCCTTCCCTGTCCCTTCCTCCCTCACCCCCTTATGCTTGCTTTCTTCTCCCTCCCAAGTAGGACTGAGGCATCCTCACTTTGGCCCTTCAGCTTGTTGACCTTTTTGAGTTCTGTGGATTGTACCTTGGGTATTCTGTCCTTTATTTATTTATTTTTTTTGCTAATATCCATTTATTAGTGAGTATATACCATGCATGCCATTTTGGGTCTGAGTTACCTCACTCAGGATGATATTTTCTAGTTTCATCTATTTGCCTGCAAAACTCAGGATGTCCTCGTTCTTAATAGCTGAGTAGTGTTCCATTGTGTAAATGAACCACATTTTCTGTGTCCATTCTTCTGTCGTGGTTCATCTGGGTTGTTTCCAGCTTCTGGCTATCACAAAAAAGGCCGCTATGAACATAGTGGAACATGTGCCCCTGTGGCATGGTGGGGTATATTTTGGGTATATTCCCAAGAGTGATATTTCTGAGTCATTAGGCAGGTCTATTTCCAATTTTCTGAGGAACCTCCAAATTGATTTCCAGAGTAGTTGTATCAATTTGCAATGGAGGAGTGTTCCTCTTTCTCCATATCCTTGCCAACTTGTGTTGTCACCTGAGGTTTTGATCTTAGCCATTCTGACTGGTGGAAGGTGGAATCTCAGGGTTATTTTGATTTGCATTTCTTTAATCACTGAGGACTTTGAACATTTCTTTTGGTGCTTCTCATCATTTGAAATTCTTCTGTTGTGAATTCTAGGTTTAGTTCTATACTCCAGTTTTAGATTGGGTTGTTTGGCTTTTCGGCGGTTAGCTTCTTGAGTTCTTTATATATTTTGGATATTAGCCCTCTATCGGATGTGCGATTAGTGAAGATTTTTTTCCCAATCTGTAGTATGCCGATTTGTCTTATTGACTATGTCCTTTGCCTTACAGAAGCTTTCCAGTTTCATGAGGTCCCATTTACCAATTCTTGATCTTAGAATGTGGGCCACTGGAGTTCTATTTAGGAAATTTCCTCCTATGCCAATGAGTTCAAGGCTCTTTCCCATGTTCTCTACTATTAGATTCAGTGTATCTGGTTTTATGTTGAGGTCCTTGATCTACTTGGACTTGAGCTTTGTGCTTGGTGACAAATATGGGTCTATTTTCATACAGACAGCCAGTTAGACCAGCATCATTTTTTTTTTTTTTTTTTTTTTTTTTTTTTTTTTTTGGTTCTTTTTTTTTCGAGCTGGGGACCGAACCCAGGGCCTTGGGCTTCCTAGGCAAGCGCTCTACCACTGAGCTAAATCCCCAACCCCCCAGCATCATTTATTGATGATGCTTTCTTTTTTCCATTACATATTTTTGGCTTCTTTGTCGATCAAGTGTGCATAAACTTATACTTACTTATGTGGTTTTATTTCTGGGTCTTGATTTCTATTCCACTGATCAACCTGCCTGTCTCTGTACCAATACCAGGCAGTTTTTATCACTATGCTCTGTAGTAGAGCTTGAGGTCAGGGATGGTGATTCCCCTAGTCATTCTTTTATTGTTAAGAATTGTTTTTGCTATTCTGGGTTTTTTACCTTTCCAGATGAATTTGAGAATTGCTCTTTCCATGTCTTTGAAGAATTGTGTTGGGATTTTGATGGGGATTGCACTGAATCTGTAGATTGTTTTTGTAGGATGGCCATTCTTATTATGTTAATTCTGCCAACCCATGAGCATGGGAGATCTCTCCATTTTCTGAGATCTTCTATTTCTTTCTTGAGAGACTTGAAGTTCTTATCACACAGATCTTTCACTTGTTTGGTTAGAGTTACCCCAAAATATTTTACATTATCTGTGGCTATTATGAAGGGAGTTGTTTCCCTAATTTCTTTCTCAGCCTGTTTATCATTTGTATAAAGGAAGGCTTCTGGTTTATTTGAGTTAATTTTATATCCGGCCACTTTGCTGAAGTTGTTTATCAGCTGGAGAAGTTCTCTGGTAGAAATTTTGGTCACTTATGTATACTATTATATCATCTCCAAATAGTGATACCTTCGATTCTTCTTTGCCAATTTGTATCCCCTTGATCTCGTTTTGTTGTCTTATTGCTCTAGCTAGCACTTCAAGTACTATATTGAATAGATATGGGGAGAGTGGGCATCCTTGCCTTGTCCCCAATTTTAGTGGGATTGCTTCAAGTATATCTCCATTTAATTTGATATCGACTATTGGTTTGTAGTAAGTTGCTTTTATTATGTTTAGTTACAGGCCTTGAATTCCTGATTTCTTCAATACTTTTAACATGAAGGAGTTTTGAATTTTGTCAAACATTTTTTTCTGCATCTAAGGAGATGATCATATGATTTTTTTTTCTTTGAGTTCGCTTATATGATGGATTACATTAATGGATTTTTGTATATTGAACCAACCTTGCATTCCTAGGATGAAGCCTACTTGATTGTGGTGAATGATGGTTTTGATGTGTTCTTGGATTCAGTTTGCATGAATTTTATTGATTATTTTTGCATCACTATTCATAAGCGAGATTTGTCTGAAGTTCTATTTTTTGGTAGGGTCCTTGTATGGTTTAGGTATCAGTAATTGTGGCTTCATAGAATGAATTAGGTAGTATTCCTTCTGTTTCTATTTTATGGATTAGTTTAAGAGGAAAATTCATAGCACTAAGTGCACTGGTAAAAAAAACTGGAAAGATCTTACACTAGCAACTTACCAGCACACCTGAAAGCTCTAGAACAAAAGGAAGCAAACACACAAGAGGAGTAGATGGCAGGAAATAGTCAAACTCAGGGCTGAAATCAACCAAATAGAAACAAAGAGAACAATACAAAAAAATCAGCAAAACCAAAAGCTGGTTCTTTGAGAGAATCAACAAGATAGATAAAACCCTAGCCAAACTAACTAAAGGGCCCAGAGGCAGAATTCAAATTAACAAAATCAGAAATGAAAAGGGAGATGTAACAACAGAAATGGAGGAAATTTAAAAAAAAATCATCAGATCCTACTACAAAAGCCTATCCTCAACAAAACTAGAAAATCTAGATGAAATGGATGATTTTCTAGACAGACACCAAATACCAAAGTTAAATCAAGAGCACATAAACTTTCTAAACAGGCCCTTATCACATAAGGAAATAGAAGTCGTTACAAACCTCCCAATCAAAAAAGCCCAGGGCCAGACAGATTAAGTTCAGAACTCTACCAGACCTCCAAAGTAGACCTGATACCAATATTCCTAAGATGCTTTTTTCAGAGCATTTTGTCATAGAAACAAGCAAAGATGGGACACTAACAACCACCCAGCAGCGAAATCTATTTATCAGCCTAGAGAGACGCTTCTCCTGTTTCTCAGCAGTGCTGTAAGGGGCAGAAGTGTTTGACTTCAGACTCCAAGACAAGGACATACAAAGCAGACCTGGCCTTCAGGTTCTCCCAATAGCCATAACCCTTGCCCCCAACCCTGAACTTTTCTACCCAGGGGTTGGGCTGCTGGTCTCTGAGAGACTCTTCCCTAAATAATCCAGACATTTGGGTCTCTTTCCTTCTCCTCCTTCTTCTTCTTTTCACTATCTATGGCCTTTCTCTCTTTCTCTTCCTTCTTCCTCCTCCTCACAACTTGCATTTAATATAATCTAATCTGCCTTGAGCTGGCTCACTTCACTGGTAGAGAAATAACTTATCAAGGAAGAATAAGTCTTATATCACATGTTTAACAGCAAGAATCAGGAAAACCTACACTTCATGTCCTTCAGGCTAGCACTTTGTCTAAGCTTTATCCATATTTTTCCTTTATGAGCAGACTGTGTGATGCTGTTATCCTTCCACGTAGAAATGAACATTTATGTGATGAAAAAAACAAACAAACAAACAAAAAAAAAACAAAAAAACAAGAGACCAGAGACGGAAGCCAGCTTGGAAATGTCTCAAAGAAACTAATTTCTTTCTGAAGTATAAATGATGGAAATTGATTTCATTTCAAATCTGCAACTGCTGTTCAGTTGTTTCATTTAGGAAGCAATGCAAGAGGGAACCAGCTACCTTTGGGTGAGCCAAAGATAGAATTTTCAATTCTGAGTGTCAGACAGGAATACTTCGCCTTCCAGCAAAGTTGTTCGGTTGATATCATCAATAAGCGGCAATAATGTTAATCTTACTTTTTCATTCTATTACGTTATTCTACTTCAAGTCCATTCTTTTACAGAAAGCAGAAATACTCCCTCATTATCTTGAAGGTACAAACTTATGCAACCATGTTATAAGCTAAAGCAAAGCCCCCCTCAAGATTCATACTGAAATTCTAATCTTCTGTACTTCAGAATACAGCTGTGCTTACAGGCAGGGTCTATAAGGGAAGAATTAAATTGAAAAGAGACCATAAGAATGACATGCTCTAAAGCATCTGTTTTATGTTCCTACATGGAGAAGAAACAGTATACACAGTCTATGAACCAACCTACACACACGGAAGATCTCTGAAAACCAGGATGAGAGTCTTAGAGGAAAACACCCACTCTCCATTACATTGAGAAAGCACATCCCCATTGCTTAAGCCCTAATCAGTGGTATGTTGTCATGACAGCCCAAGAAACAAATACTAACCCCCCCTCCCATCACATTCAATTTCAGTTCACACCTGAATTGTTGGACCTTGATGGGTGGCCCAGATAGAGCTTCTAAATTTAAATAATCTTGCAGTAGGATGTAAATTTCCACATCTGCTAAACTAAGACAGGCCCTGGAGGTCACCTTCTGCACTCCATGATCTTAAAGAAGCATGGGACCCCGCTGCTTTACTGAACTTTCTGAATGGCTACAATCTGCAATATGCCCATTAATCTAAGAAGACTGTGATTAAGATTCTGTTAGCAATCTTCTTGATTCTGATTTTGTATCTCCTTCACACTTCCAAGTGGGCATTGAAGAACTCTTTAGTGAAGCAGGAACCTAGCGTGTATAATGTAGCCAGTGGCGTGGGTTTGTCTCCTTGGGGTTTTGTAGCTAAGTGTCATGAGTTGGGCAGTTTTAGACAACAGAAGCTTGCTCTAAAATCCAGTGTCAGTTGGGCCACATCCTCTGGGAGAAGTAGGGAAAATCTGGTCCATGCTTACCTAAACCTTTTCCATTGGTCTGTGTTGTGGTTTGAATAGGAATGGCCCCCATAGGCTCATAGATTTGAATACTTAATCATTAGGGAATTAGGAGACAGAGATTAGGAGGTGTGACCTTGACAGAGTAGGATGACTTTGTTGGAAGTGTGTCATTGGGGGGTGAGCTTTGGAATTTTCAAGCTCTCTCTCTCTCTCTCTCTCTCTCTCTCTCTCTCTCTCTCTCTCTCTCCCCCCCTCTCTCTCTCCCTCCCCCCCTTCCTGCCACCTACTAATCTAGCAATTTCTCCAGCACCATATCTGCTTATATGCCTCCTTGCTTCCTGCCATGAAGATAATGGAGTAAACCTCTGAAACTGTAATCCAGTCCCAGTTGAATGTTTCCCTTTACAAAAATTATCTCTTCTCAACAAGGGATCATTGACTAAGACAGTCTGTCAGTATGACTGAATATCTTCTAATTGTAATGCAACTTTTCCTTGAAGTAACATCTGTATTTATCAGCAGATGTCAAGGCTCTTGCAGAGTCTTGAATGACAGCCCTCTACTGCCAAGCACACACTAAAGCTTCTTGACTGCACACACCAAAGAGCTGTCAATAGTTTCCATTTTCAAGAGATTTTTCTCAAGCTAAGTTAAAGTTTATCTCTTGAGTTCCATTGTCCAATCTTCTGCTTGGTCAGCTTGTGCTCCCCCTCTCCTCTGTTATCCATGTCTATCTAGTCTCCAAGCCGTTCTTACAAGCAATCCCTGTATCACTAGTGTGTTAGTTATTTTTCTCATCATTTGACAGAAAAACATGATGAAAGTCCCCTAAAGAAGAAAACCATAAAGAACTTATAGGTATCAACAGGAAAATAGGACATAGTATGTGATAAAAGAATTGACCAGAATTTTAGTAACTAGAGGTAACCAGTAATTGTATTGGGGGGATAACATTCAATGTCATTGATGATCATAGAAATATAAAATTAAAGCACAGATTACTACATTTTTGTATTGCATCACATTAGCAAAGTATTTAGCCAAGTCAATTCCAACAATCTCCCTCATAAAAAACAGGCAGTAGTATAAATTGGCTTAACAACCCATGTAAGAGAAAATATCCTAGAAAAGTTGATCAGATAGTCTACCTACTTTGGCCATTCTACAGCTAGATGTTTCTGGAGCTCTTAGAAGTACATGGGGTCATGCTTATTGCTGTTTGTTTAAATTTGACGTAATCCAAATGCCTACGAATGTGCAGTAATGAAACCCTAAGAACTGTGAAATATCCTTACAAAACCATTCTGCTCCTTATGGTGTATCCTTACAGAATTTCTCAGTTTCTCTCTCCACAGCTCTGAGAATGTACTCTGGACAAAACAACTTAAGGGAGAAACACTTATTCTGACTCACAATCCAAGCTACAGCGCATCATGACGGGGAAGCCAATGCAGCAAGATCTAGGAGCAGCTGGCCCTGTTACAGTTGCAGTCAAGAAGCAAGGAGCAGTCCCAGCTCCCTCTCACCATTTATACCATCCAGGATCCCCATCTCGGAAATGATAGTACCTCAGAGTTAAAACAGATCTTCTCACATCAATAAGGTAATCAGAAGAACCCCCACCTGCATGCCCAAAGGCTCATCTACCAGATGATTCTAGATTTTGTCAGGTTGACAACATTAAAAAAGACCCTACTTGAAATGTGCCAATTTTCAATTAAAATAACGAGATGGCTATAGTTAGGTGAAGTCAGCTTGGAGTGCCTAGCGTATATAATTTCCATTCTGTTGTTAATTAATTTGCATACATATTGCTGCACAGAACTTTATATAAATAGTATTTTTCAGTGTTCGCTATCACTCTAGCATTCACAGCCTTAGGCCTGTTTCAGCACTGTATCCATGCGTGCACCCTCTCTCCCCACACCTTGACCATTTTATGATATGATTTTCCGCTGTCCACAAAGCTGTGTCCTTTGAAACAATGTTGACCTTCTACCTGCTACACCTTTTTCTTAGAATGCCTCTTCCTCTCCTTTGTTCACTGCGGGAGCTAAATGACATTATCTTTTAATAATTTTTGATTCCTAACAGACGGTGAGTCATTTCCCCTCCCGACAGTACAGTCTGCTTAGCCAACTCTTCCTGTTTTCTTCAAATCATGTAAAACTTACTCACGGGGCTTCCGCCCTGTCTCTCCTGTACTGTGAGTCCAGAGTTAGTAACTCCTTAACTTCTCAATTCTGTTCTGGAAAATAATAGGTGTTCACTAAATTATTTACTCCTCTTAAACAAATAAAGAATGAAGGGTCTTGATATGTGGCCCAGCCTGGCTGTGCACTCCTGATCCTCTTTTTTTTTTTTTTTTTACTCTTGATCCTCTTGCAAGAACCCCAAGAACTGTACCGCCATGCCCAGCTTCAAACTATTTAATGGGGAAATGTGAAAATGCAAGGCTTATTGGAATTCTCGAAGCATAATATGAAGCTCTCTGTTACACAATGACAGGAAATCATCTCTAATTGCTGTGGGAAAAAAATGAGAGGTACATAAAGCAATATGCTTAGGGTACCAAAGAGATGCTCACTCAAGGAATCAAGTGTCAGAGACCAGAAATTTTTGCTGCCCCCCAAAGTGAGTCATTTAAAAGATAAATGATAATATTCTTACTCAGAAGACAGACACCTTGGAAAGGTCAGAGATTCAGTACATTCCAGCAGACAATTATCTTTTAAAATGATAGATCCGAAATGTTTTTAATAAAGGCTCAGACAATCTTTTTTTTTTTTTTTTTTTGAGTCCTGGAGACAGCAAAATTAAAAACATGCAAAGAAAAGAAAGTGTTCCAAGGGAGCATAGCAATGTTACCATTTAGTGCCTGGGGTACCTCAGTCCCATTGAGAATAGAGAGACTAATTTTCCCAATACCAAAGAGCCAGTGGTTACCATTCACAAAAGCAGGCAATCTAAAGAGACTCTACACATGTGCTGGTACCCAGCTTATCATAAAAATGTCATTGAAAGGAAAATAGGAAAACTTTCCTATAGCATGGAACTAGAAAATTATAGTTGGCTTCCATACTCATCTCATATCTAAACTATGCTATAAATCCAAATATCATACATATTTAGTTTCAAAAAGTATATTCTGAAACAAGCAGTGTTGAGGATTCTGAGGCAGGATCCCTTATCACTGCTGCTGGGATGTAAATCATTCTGCCCACTATGGAAATCAGTACAACGTACATCAGAAGACTAAAACCAGAAGGACCTGTGACTCTGCATTCCACTCAAGGGATCTACTGGAGGGAATCCTAGTTTGCACACCACAGAGATGCCACACACTGATGCTCACTGCTATCGAACTCTTCACAACAGCCTAGAGTCAACAGGAGAATGAACAAAGAAAATCACACAGACAAACACACACACATACACACACACACACACACCACAGACACACACACACACACACACACACACACACACACACACACACACACACACACACACGCCACAGACACACACACACACACACACACACACAACAGACACAACACACAGAGACACACACACACACACACACACACACACACACACAGACACACACACACACACACACACACACAAACACACACACACACACACACACACACACACACACACATACACACACACACACACACACACACACACACACACACACACACACAGACACACACACACAGACACACACATATACACACACACACACAAACACACACACATACACACACAAACACACACACACACACACACACACACACACACACACACACACACACACACACACACACACACACACACACACAAACACACACACACACACACACACACACACACACACACACACAAACACAACCACACACACACACACACACACACACAGAACACACACACACACACACACACACACATACACACACACATACACACACACACATACACACACACATACACACACACATACACACACACACACACACACACACACATACACAGAATGGGGTTTTTTATGTTTGAAAAGAACATTTACATTTTATCATATTCAGGGAAATGGATAAACAGACAGTAATAAAGGCAAGTATAAGCAAAATGAGTAATGTAGTTTATAACACATCAAAACCACCTGCTAATTTACATCTAATTTGAAAAATAAAAAAGAAATTAAGAATCAAAAGCCCCTCATCATAAGTAACTTTAAGCAATTTTGAAGCCTGAAGATTTGCTATGGTGAAGAATTTTCACTTCAATGTACATTTATCGGAGCAATTAAAATGTGGGAAAGCCTCCTCTCTACTACTTTCAGTAGAGCTGAATTTTAACACTCTCTTCTCATAGGAAACTATTAATGTGCTATGGTTTGTTTCAATGAAATACATTTCACAAAATTCATAATTTTGTGAATTAATATAATTTTAACCAAAGACAACCCATGAGTTACAAAACATAGCACAGACTCTTGACCGTCTGTTCCCCTATCCCTTTGCCAACACATTATTCCATGTGGACCATATCCTTCTGTGCTGGAGAGTACTGAGAAGAGAAGCCATAAATAAGGCCCACTGTCCTCCACTGACTTTCTTGACCTACTTTCCAGTTGTATCTTTATATCATGGTAGGCATTTGCTATAAATCACAATCTGGGCACAGGCTGTGGTTTGTGAGCATCTGTGGGATCCCGCAGTGTAGCAAAAGCCTCACAAAATGAACCTTTACTGCTCTTTAGGGTTTTAGTCCATGGCCCCTCCAAACAGCTTCTGTACTTCTAGCATTTTATAGCCTCTCTGTGGAAGCCAACAATAGCCAGAGGGAACCAGTTTTATTTTGTTTTTAGTAGGAGACAGGAAACCAGGTTCACGGAAACTCTCAGACCACAGCTAGAAAGCTGACTAGGAATGAACATTAAATGTTTTTCATTGTCTTGTTAAAACAGCTGTTAGGGAATGTACCCGGGAATATTTTCTTTTTTTCTCTCTCATGTTTGTCTGCTTGCTTACTTTAATTTTGCTACGGGAGAATCAGAGACAACAAATCAGTTTATGCCACCAATCTGAACTACAGTATTAGTTCATAGCATTTGCTCTAAAATGTCCGTAACAGCAGTGGCCACGAGCAATTGATGTAACTCCATCTGTACTCAAAGCCTCCTAAAGGTGCACTAGAATGACTCTGCAGGATGTGACATATAAAACAATCTGCCATGGTGCCACACCGTGGTCTGTTGACTTTAGCAAAATGGGAGATGGGCTCCCCCATGGATCATTGAATGCTGCCATTCTAAAACCTGTTCCAGGGGCTACAAATGGCACTCCCGAGCTCTGTGTGCCATAGACATACTCAAAGAATATCCTAGGGGCTGAGCAAACCAGACATAATGAACCATTCCCCGGTGTTGTACAACTTTCAGTTGTCTGATAAACTGTGTCTCTGCACATAAAAAAAATGATACTGAAATGTGCAGGATGCTGAAAACCTGACCTATCGTCGCTTATTCACAATTACTTTGTCTTAGATGAACTCATTCCTTCTTATGAAAAAATTGTCTTGGATGAAGGACAGAAGAGAATTTATCTAGTTATTTTCACCCTGTATATTGTCCTATAGTCAAAAATAACAGTTATTTGTGTGTGTGTGTGTGTGTGTGAGAGAGAGAGAGAGAGAGAGAGAGAGAGAGAGAGAGAGAGCTCATGCACTTGCTATGGCGTGCATGTGGAGGTCAGAGGACAATCTATAGTAGTTGGTTTTTCTCCTTCCATCCTATGGGTTCAAAGGATTAATTAAAGTCATCAGGCTTGGCAGCAAATGCTTTTAACCCGAGAAGCCATCTCACGGCTATGGACATAGTGAAATTAATGTCTAACTGACTCAGCCTCGCCGTATTTAGACTATTTCAAATATGGTTACACCTGCTGAGAATGGTAAGCCCTAATAGGATTTTACAGGATCAGACAGTAATATAAAAATTATCTTAAGATGGCACCAATTTTGTATGAAAAATTTAGAGTGTTTTTCCTCTCTGTTATGGAAGGATCTGTACCACAAATGATTATGTAAAATCCGTATTTTACTAGATTTACTAGAGATGTGTTTTAATTTTTCTGGATACCAAATGCCATATATTCAAATATGTTTTCATATTATTTATAATTCTTGTTTCCCTTTTAAAAACACGAATAAGTGATTTTTTCCCACTAAGTGCAACTAAAAATTATAGCTATGTGCATAACAAAAAAAAATGTTTCAGTGAAATGATTCACCAGGTAAGGGGCTTGCCTCCAAGACTGACACACTAAAGTCAATACTTAGAAGCCACATCATGGGAAGAGAAAACCAGTTTCCTCTGAGCTCTCCATGTACAGACACATACAGAGAACACATAAGCAAATGTACAAGCAACAATTTCTTTAAAAAACCTATGAATTGGAAAGTTGACGGGTTAGCTAGGGAAATCTTAATTTGAGGCTAAACATGTCACGTGCTAGATTTTCCTGTGTTTATTTTTGTCTCATAGATTCCATATTTGGACCTAGAAATGTTAGCAACCACTGCCGAGAGAGAGAGAGAGAGAGAGAGAGAGAGAGAGAGAGAGAGACAGAGAGAGAGAGAGAGAGACAGAGACAGAGAGAGAGACAGACAGACAGAAAGAGAGACGGAGAAGAATACTGGGAAGTAACAGAGAGCCCAGGAGTAAACACACACACACACAAACACACACACACACAGAGAGAGAGAGAGAGAGAGAGAAAGAGACAGAGAGAGACAGAGAGAGAGAGACAGAGACAGAGATGGAGAGAGACAGAGACAGAGATGAGAGAGAGACAGAGAGAGACAGAGAGAGAGACAGAGAGAGAGAGAGAGAGAGAGAAAAGAAAAAAGAAAAGAAAAAAGAAACTTTAAAAACTGCTTTATAGCAAGCAAAATACAGAAGAAACTACGTCAAGGTATAGGCTTCCTCTACCCAGTGGTAACAAAATGGCCTCTGCCCTTTACTGTCATGGTATAAAAAAAGGCCTGGAACAAAGTTAAGATTCTCTCCATCACTTAGCACCAGTAAAGTCAGGCCTGCCTCTCCAGCCTGTGCTCTCAGAGAGACCCCATGAGGAGAAGAACCTTCACACTGTCTAGTTGCAAGGAACTCTTCCCCATCCCACCTCAAACCTCAAGTTGGCAGAGGTGGGCAGTCTCTGGACCTTCCCTCCCACTCACAGTGACAAGACAGATACCATCCTCTGCCTGTGTTAGAGTGACTCCCAAGGAAGCCAGCTGGGAATATCAAGACCTGGACAAACAAAACAGCAATCCATAGATGTTAACTCAGAGACCGCAAAGATGCTGGAATTGTTTGACAACATTTTGATGCTGCTTTCTCAAAAGTCCTTGAGAGGTTGGGAAAGGAGACTAGAAAAAAATTTAAAACTTGTGTAGGCAAAGATATAGGCAATATCAAGAAACAACTGGCAATTTGGAGAAGTGTAGAGGAGCAATAACTGAAAGCTCATGGGATAGGTCCGACTGTAGAATGAGGGTGGGGTGGAACAAAAGGTGGGACCAATGAGCATGGAAGGTAAGCAATCTTCCACTTTGAACAGCAATGAAAAAGCAAATGGGGATGTGTGGAAGAATGGAGCCTGGGACTCCTGGGACTCAGAAAATAGATGACATTTATCAGGACAATAGAAGGAGATAAAGTGTTCAGGGCTGGAATGAAATAAGGCATAACTATAAAGTACCCGACTTAAAATTCTGGAAACTCTTTGCTCTTACCTGACAAATAGCTGATTGGACTTGATTGTGCTAATTTGATGTTTCTGTTGCTGTTTATGTCAGCTGGGCTTAGTCACTTAGTTTATGACAGTTGTTCTCATGAGTTATAATGACTCAAGGTGGTCTATATTTATTCAAAGAATGAAACATGTTGTTGACAATGACATTCTAATAGACATCTGAATGGATTCTGAGATAAGCAAAAATGGAAACAACTTAAACAAGACAAGGCAGAGTGGTGGTCTAGAGACAGTATGGTTTGATACATGTCAAAGAAAAGCCCAAGTTGAGATGATGATAAAATAAATTTTAGGCTTTTACTTTCTACAGCCTTGGCTGGATTTGAATAGTTTTCTTTTCTACTGGCTATGTGGATAGATGCCGTACTAGTTCAATGACAGTTTATTGAAAGGAGAATGATAATACAAATACTCAAAGAGAGCCCTTACCACACTCCCGAATTTGTCATATTTATATTTATTTATATGTATATGGGCTTTGGATTTTCTGAGCCTGGAACTACAGAAAGCTCTGAGCTGCCATCTGTGTGCTGGGAATCAAACCTGGATCCCCTGGAAGAGTTGTAGAACTCTTAGCTGCTAAACCTTCTCTTCAGTCCCCAGATACTCTTAAGCATTTAGATTAATTCTTTTAATATTTGAAACAACTCCATAGTATACCATCTTATGAATGAATAAAATGAAACCAAGGGTTGAAAATCTTGCCTTTAATCATGCATCAGTTAAGGGACAAACCTAGCAATTCAGCTTCTGTAAGTTATACTCTATCTTGAAAGGAGGAGCATGCAACATTGAGGAACACCTCACTTGTAAAGACATAAGGAAGAGGAGTGCTGACACACAGGGAGCAGAGGTAAGACCAACATTTGTGCTCTGAGCTACCCACCTGGAGGCCTTAGGACTCACAAAGCCAGGAGCAGTCTGGCATAGGACCCTTTCAGTTTCTGCCTGTGCCCAGAAATGAACCTGTCCCACAACTCTCTGTACACAGATCTGGTTGTAAGGAAACAGGTCTACAGGAGTGCTGACAAACAAGCTTACAGGAGGTCAAGCCACTGTCAGAGAAAGCAAGACAAGCTAACACAAGAGACAACCTGATGGCCAAAGGCAAGCACAGGACCTAAGCAACAGAAACCAAGACTACCTGGCATCATCAGAGCCCAGTTCTCCCAACAAAGCAAATACTGAATCCAGAAAAACCAGACTTGGATTTAAAAATCTCATCATGATGATAGATAACTTTAAGAAGGTCATAAATAACTCCCTTAAAGAAATACAGGACAATACAGGTAGAAGCCCTTAAAGAGGAAACACAAAAATCCCTTAAAGAATTACAGGAAAACACAACTAAACAGGTGAAGGAATTGAACAGAACCATCCAGGATTTTAAAATGGAAATAGAAACAATAAAGAAATCACAAAGGAAGACAACCCTGGAGACAGAAAACCTAGGAAAGAGATAAGGAGTCATAGACACAAGCATCACCAACAGAATACAAGAGATGGAAGAGAGAATATCAGGGGACGAAATACCACAGAAAACATTAATACAATAGACAAAGAAAATGTAAAACACAAAAAGTCCTAACTCAAAACATCCATGAAATCCAGGACACAATGAGAAGGTCAAACCTAAGGGTGATAGGTATAGAAGAGAGCAAAGACTCCCAACTTAAAGTAAATATCTTCAACAAAAGTAGAGAAGAAAGCTTCCTTAACCTAAAGAAAGAGATGCCCATAAACATACAAGAAGCCTACAGAACTCCAAATAAGATTGGAGCAGAAAAGAAACTCCTCCCGTCACAAAATAGTCAAAACACCAAATGCACAAAATAGAAACAGAAGGAACACTACCCAATTCCTTCTATGAAGCCACAATTACACTTATACCTAAACCACACAAAGACCCAACAGAGAAAGAGAACTTCAAACCAATTTCCCTTATGAATATCGACGCAAAAATACTCAATAAAATTCTCACAAATCAAATCCAATAACACATCAAAACGATCATCCATCATGATCAAGTAGGTTTCATCCCAGGGATGCAGGGATGGTTCAATATACGGAAGTCCATCAACGCAATCCACTATATAAACAAGCAGGAAGTAGTCAGAGACACAATGATCCTATTCCTGCTTCACCATTGCCTCTAATTTTTCTTTTTAATTAAACCAAGATGGGGGAATGTTGGTATTCTGTCTAAGCTCCACTCCCACAGCTACCTCGGACAGCCAGGTTGGCTCCTCCCTACAGTTGCCTGACAACAGTCAGGCACTATAAAAGGGGCTCCTTGCCCCTTCTCTTTCTCGTACTTCTTTCTTACTTCCCTCTTACTTGTTTCTTACTTCCCTCTTACTTCTCTCTTACAATTTGTTCTTCTCTGTTCTTTCCCCCTCCCCCCTTCCCACTTCCCACATTCCCATGGCTGGCCGCCTTTCCTCTCCTGTACTCTTCCTCTCTCATTAAACCTCTTCACGTGGAACCATGTTGTCTGTGTGTTCGTCCAGGCACGGGCTGAGAGTCAAACCCTAACACTTGGTCCTGTCAAGGCTGGACATCCCAGTGTAGGGGAATGTCAGGGTGAGGAAGGGGAGCTCACTGGGGAGGTGAACACCCTTTTAGAAAGAGGGGGAGGCGGATGGAATAAGGGGCTTGTGGACCAGAAACCGGGAAAGGGAATAACATTTGAATTGTAAATAAAAAAATACCCAATAAAAAATATGAAAAAGTACATAAGGAAATTAATATATCTGTTACTGCTGTTTCAAGTGTTTTATACCAAGCTAATTGAAAAACACACTTGCAGATGTGACGCCCTAATAATGTCAGCTATTGGACTACAAAATAGCAAGCAGGTAAAAGCTTTCTTACCTTCACCCTCAGATAATGCACCAGAATTCACTAGAAATTACTAGCAATTTCTAGTGTGCTAGAAATTCAGATTGTAACAAAGAACAAAGGACCCCCCCCCAGTAACTCTTTATCCTTTCTCAAATGATGGAAGAAAATGACAGAGGCCCTCTCTTTCAGGAAAATCTCTATTAGTGATAGCAGATTCACCTTATGTGGTCATTACATCATTCTGGTACAAGAAGGAAATCTACCCCATTGGTTTTCACATGCAGGAGCTAGCACAGCAGCACAGCGATGTGCTTGACACTGTGGGACAAAGTCTGATTGTTTTCCAGGCAGTACACTTAGCCAAGCCCTGGGGGTGGGGGGGGTGTTCAGAATATTCGTGACTTCACAACCCTCTGCATATAATTTCTTCCAATCCTCTATTCCGTAGTAGCATGCACAGGAATAATAGAAATGGGATATGTTGCATCTGTACCGTACAGCTTTCTTCAATGAAGATAATTTTTGAAGAGGGACTTCGGTTAAAATGATGATATGCTGTTGTTAAATGTAAAATGTCTCCCAGCAGCTAATAGAAAGATCGGAGCATTTCCCAAGACGCCGCTGGATCGCAGAGTCAAAGGGTGCTTCGTTTTCTATGTAAGCTAAGCAGCATGTGTAACAGATTTTTTGAACCAAAGGCCTATTTTCCAAGAAAGAGGCAGCGAGAAGAATGAATCCACAGAACAGACTAACTATAATAAGGTTTTCTGAATTAAAATGCACTGTATCACTCCGAGTCCTGTGTTATGATTATAAAAAAATTGTTTTTGTCCATACACAAAGTGAAAATTAATGACTGCAATATTGACTAACCAACAATGGATAATTTGGAGAAATCATCTCTCTATTCCTAAAGCATTTATTGAGCATTTTATCTGTGTGCTCAGAAGCTCACTGCAAGGAGACTGAAGTGATTTAAGGAAAAAAATATTAATGTGGCAATGTCTGTGAAGAAAATATGTGCTTAAAGTACCACTCAAATGCAAATGAAGAGGGTTCCACTCTGTTGAGTTGCAAAGAAAATGATAATAAACACAGGACACTTGATGTGTGGCTTATGGCAGTGTCCCAATTAAGCACATTATAGGCAATGCTTTTAGCAGATATATGACAACATGTGGCAGTGGGATGGGGAACCAACATAATGGTGTTAACATCTTCAGGTTGTTTTCACACTTACAAAGGACAATCTAATGTCATCAGGGAAGAGGATGGAGACGAGGATAGCCTCATAGGTTTTGAACAAGTATTAAATGAAATGTAGGATGCTGTGCTGAGCAATGAGAGGTTAGCCTTTGCTACAGTTGTTAGACAGGTCAGAGAGAGAGAGAGAGAGAGAGAGAGAGAGAGAGAGAGAGAGAGAGAGAGAGAGAACTCAGTACTGCAGCCAACAAGTCAAATCTGGTGCATCACAGGGTTTTTTGTTTTTTTTTTTTTTTTGGTTCTTTTTTTTCGGAGCTGGGGACCGAACCCAGGGCCTTGCGCTTCCTAGGTAATCGCTCTACCACTGAGCTAAATCCCCAACCCCCATCACAGGGTTTTATGAAACCCGTGAGCAAGAAAGTTACAGAGGATCATCATGCAATGAGATAGGACCTGTCTCCGAGGTGTTAGAACTGAGTGAGCAGATACATACAAAAAGCTTAGGCAGTGATACTAACAGTCATTTTACCAATGTCCCTAACCCAAGACAATATCTGACTCCAGGTTGCTTTTTACTGTTCACCCCAATATATTCCTCTTCCCTTATATGTCTCTCCCACTAGACTTCATACCTTGTTAGAACAAATAATTCTCTCTTCTGAACACCCCTGGATCTTGGAAATCAATGGCTTGAGTTTATTTCATTATACTACTCTGAATTAACAATTGGGGGTAGACCATGTATACTATCATATCAATCATGAATTGTGATAGCTTTACTTCATCCCCTTGAGTTCCTTTTGTTGTCTAATTGCTCTAGCTGGAACTTCAAGTACTGTATTGGATAGGGAGAGAGTGGGCAGCCTTGTCTCTTGTTCAGTTTTAGTGGGATTGCTTTATATTTCTCCCCATTTAATTTGATATTAGCTATTGGCTTGCTTTTATTGTTTTTATTATGTTTAGGTGTGCATCTTTTATCTATGATCTCTCTGGGACTTTTAACATGAAGGGATGTTGGATTTGGTCAAAGACTTTTTCTGTATCTACTAAGATGATCATGTGATTTTTTCTTTCACTTTGTTTATATATTGGATTATGTTGATAGATTTTTGTATGTTGAATCATATGGGATGAAGCCTACTTGATCATGTTGGATGATGTTTTTGACGTGTTCTTGGATTTGGTTTAGGAGAATTTTATTATTTTTGTGTCAATGTTAATATGCCAAATTGGTCTCAAATTCTCTTTCTTTCTTGAGTCTTTGTGTGCTTTAGGTATTTGGGTAACTGTAGCCTCATTGAATGAATTTAGTACCATTCCTTCTGTTTTTATTTTGTGGAGTAGTTTGAGAAGTATTGGTATTAGTGATTCTTTGAAAGTCTGATAGAATTCTGTGCTAAAACCAACTGACCCCGGGGTTTTTTTTGTTGTTTTTGTTTTTGTTTTTGATTGGGAGATTTTTAATGACTGCTTCTATTTCCTTAGGGGTTATAGGACTGTTTATGTAGTTTATCTGAACTTGATTTAACTTTGGTAAGTAGTATCTGTCTAGAAAATCATCCATTTTATGTAGATTTTCCAGTTTGTAGAATACAGACTAGTGAAGTAAGACCTAATAATTTTCTGTCATTATATCTTCCATTTTATTTCTGATTTTGTTCATTTGAATACTATCTCTGTGCCTTTTAGTTAGTTTGACTAAGGATTTGTCTCTCTTGTTGACTTTTTCAAAGAACAGGTTCTTGGTTTTGTTGATTCCTTGTATTGTTCTCTTTGTTTCTAATTGACCAATTTCAGCTCTGAGTTTGACTATTTCCTGTCATCTACTCCTCTTGGGTGTGTTTGCTTCTTTTTGTTCTATAGCTCTCAGGTATACTGTTAAGTTGCTTCTTGAGATCTCTCCAATTTCTATATGAAGGCACTTAGTGCTATGAATTTTCCTCTTGGCACTGCTTCCATAAGTTTGGGTATATTGTGCCTTCATTTTCATTGAATTCTAGAAAGTCCTCAATTTCTTTATTTCTTCCGTGGCTAAATGATCATTGAGTAGAGAATTGCTCAGTTTCCATGAGTATGTGGGCTTTCTATTGCTTCTGTTGTTGTTGTTGTTGAAGTCCAGGTTTGATCCATGGTGATCTGATAAAATACAAGTGGTTATTTCAATCTTCTCATAACTGTTGAGGCTTGCTTTGTGCCTGATTGTATAGTCAATTTTGGAGAAAGTTCCATGAGGTCCTCACAAGAATATACATTTTTTATTTTGGGGTGAAGGTTTCTGTAAATATGTTAGATTCAGTTGGTTCATAACACCTGTTAGTTTCATTGTTTCTTTGTTTGGTTTCTGTTTTGATGACAGCGAGGTGGGATATTGAAGTCTTTATGTGAAATTTTGTAAAGTTTCTTTTAAGAATGTGGGTGTTCTTGTATTTGGGGCATAGATGTTCGGAACTGAGACATCATCTTGGTGGATTTTTCCTTTAGTGAGTATGAAGTGTCCTTCCCTCTTTTGATTACTTGCTCAAAGTTTATTAGATATTAAAATGACTACTCCAGCTTGTCACTTGGGTCCATTTACTTGGAAAACGTTTTTCCAGCCCTTACTCCAAGGTAGTGTTTATTTTGTTTTTCAGGTGTAATTCTTGTATGAATCAGAATGATGGATCCTGTTTACATATCCAGTCTGTTAGCCTTTGTCTTTTTATTGGTGAATTAAGTCCATTGATGTTGAGAGATATTAATGACCAGTGATTATTAATTCCTGTTGTGTGTGTGTGTGTGTGTGTGTGTGTGAGTGTGTGTGTGTGTGTGATATTTTTCTCTTTTGGTTTGCTGTGAGATGATTCATTTATGTTTTCTTGGGTGTAGTTACCCTCCTTGTGTTGGAGTTTTCCTTCTAGTATCCGCTGTAGGAGTGGATTAGTAAAAGGATAATGTTTATATTTGGCTTTGTAGTGGAATTTCTTGGTTTCTCCATCTGTGGTGATTGAAAGTTTTGCTGGGTATAATAGTTTGGTCTGGCATCTGTGGTCTCTTAAGGTCTGGGATACATCTATCCAGGTTCTTCTGGCTTTTAGAATCTTTTGAGAAGTCAGGTGTGGTTCTTTTTTTTTTTTTTGGTTCTTTTTTTTTTTTTTTTTTTTTTTTTTTTTGAAACAGAAAGTCAGAGATACTTTATTTTCACTTCTAAATCCAAAGGCTAAGAATAGCAGAAGTGCAAAAATGGAATCCCAGTCTGCCTCACAGGAATACTAAATGTTTAATCCTGTTTTCAAAGTCCAAGATGAAAACTTGTAAGTAAACACTGAGCAAGCCACATGTTTAGGTAATATTTCTTAAAAAGTCTTAGGGAAAAAATATGATTCAGGACCTAATTTTTCAAAGTGGCATGAATGCTATTAACACATGTTCTGAAATCTGGCAGGTCACAACAGTCCTGAATTAATTTTTAATAATAATAATTTAAAAAAACAAATAACTAACAGCTTTATGCTTTTTCTACACCACTATAGCTTTCTTTTGCCTTATTTTAATGTTGATCTTCACTCTATTCTGTTTTCTGTATTCTTCAAAAAGTCTTCAACAGTAGTCCCCTGTTTAATCTGAGGTCTTATCAGATCAGTTTTAATTGGACTGAGTGTCACCTTCAGATTTAACCTCTTTACTGGTCCCATTGACCTCGTACTTAGTGTCACTTTCCTTTGATTCAGAGTTTGTGTCTTTGCTTTGTTTTCACACTACTCTTTTTATCATCAGATCCTTTCTTCTCTTTCTCCTTGCATTTTCCATCTTGTTCTCTGTTCCAACTTTTGATCCTGTGTTTATATGACTTTCAAGCTCGGCTTTCTGACAGTCGTTGATCTTTGATGCGAGATCTATGTTTTCTTTCTGATCTATCATGGCTTCTGCTTCTTCGTGGATCTCTATTTCTGTTTCTCCTTCTGTCTCTTCTCAGTGATCTTTTGTGGTCCCAAGACCTGCTGCATCTCTGGTCAGAAGTTCGGCCTGAATGTCTACTCTATGAACTTCTTTTTCTCTTTCTTCCTCTTCTCTTCATCTTTTTTCTTTCCTCTTCTTCCCTTTTTCTCTCCCACTCTTTTTCTTTTTCCTCTCTTTCTTGCTTCTCTTTTTTGATATTCATCCTGATCAGGTACCTCTGTTCTTTTTCTTAACTTTTAATTCTTCCACAGTGACTTTAGTTTTGGCATAGCCCATGTGTTGCTTTCCCATCAAATCGTCATTTACCTGGGACTGTGCATCTCCTACTATCAAAAAAGCTCCACACACTTCACAAACTTCCATCTGTTTTTCTTGGGCAGCAAAACTTTTTATAGTTGAAGTTATAAATCTTAGCAATTCTCTTCCTTTAACTGTTCAATCAATTTCATCATTCCCTGGGCTTCTTCTACCTTTCCTTCAGATCCTAACTCTTCAATCTGCTGTAGAAGCACATCAAATTTGTCTGTCAGAACCTGAATTTTTTCCTTCATTGTTGCCTGTTGGACCAGCAGCCCCAGAGGACTGCTGGTTTTGAGAAAATGCCAAATGATCATGACCTCGTCTAGTTCTATGCTTGACCTCGGCAAGTAAACTCTGTAAGTATTGCAAACAATTTTTCTCATAGCCAACTTTCATAAAACAAGAACTCTTCTCATACTGTTTTTATAGATTTTCATCATAAATTTTTTTCACATGGATCAAGATCAGAATGAGCATTTGTGAACAATTCCGCAGGACAAAACCCACAGAGATAATATTTACAATTCTCTCATGGTCTCACCGTGTTGCTGCACTTCTCATCCGGGGCGAGGTTTGGTCCCGGCCCATTAACTCATCCAACAATTGCACTGCCAAACTCATGAAGCTTCCTCTGGGCAGCTGCTCACACCAGCCCTAGCACCCACATAAAACACCAGCCACTTGGCCACCGAACCAACCCTTCAGCCCACTCTCAAGCCAGAAAAAGTCAGGTGTAGTTCTGATAGATCTGCCTTTATATATTACTTGTCCTTTTTTCCTAGCATCTTTTTATATTCTTTCTTTGTTCTGTATATTTAGTGTTTTGATTTTTATGTGATGGAAGGATTTTCTTTTTTGGTGTCTACTTGGTGTTCTGTAAGCTTCTTATATGTTTATAGCCATCTCTTTCTTTAGGTTAGGAAAGTTTTCTTCTATAATCTTGTTGAAGGTACTTTCTAGCTCTTTGAACTGGGAATTTTTACCTTCTATTCCTATTATTCTTAGGTTTGGTCTTTTCATAGTGTCCCAAATTTCCTGGATGTTTTGAGATATAAACTTTTTATGTTTGGCATTTTCTTTGATCAATGTATTTATTTCTTCTACTGTATCCTCAATGCCTGAAATTCTCTCTTCTGCCTCTTGTATTCAACTCTCTTGTATTGTGTCTGTAATTCTTTTTTATCCTAGGTTTTCTATCCCCAGAGTTCCTTCAGTTTGTGTTTTCTTTATTGCTTCTATTTCTATTTTTAGATCTTGGACCATTTTATTAATTTTCTTCACCTGTTTAAATGTATTTTTTCTGTATTTCTTTAAGGGATTTATTTGTTTCCTCTTTAAGGATTTCCTGTTTGATTGTGTTTTCCTGTATTTCTTTAATGGAATTAGTTTTATCCTCTTTAAAGGTCTTTATCATCTTCATTAATATGAGGTTTAAGATTCATAGCTTTTTCTTCAGGTGTGTTAGAATATCCTGTTCTTGCTGTAGTAGGAGAGTTGGGGTCTGATGGTGTCATATTGCACTGACTTCTGTTGATTATGTTCATGTACTTGCCTTTAGCCATCTGGTGTTAGCAGGCATAATAGACTCTCAGAGTAGTAAACCTCTGAAACTGGTTGTCCTGGACAGCAACAGACCTCCTAAAAGGCAGCAGAGCTGTGGACTGGGATGTGAGGTACAGATCCTCAGTTGCATGTTGAGATGTGGACTAGAAGGAAGATGGGGCTCCAATAGATCTGGACAGAGCTCACAGCTGTTGGGCTTGCTGGGATTCCAGCAGACAGGTGGATTGGAACATGGGTATCTAACCAGGGTGTCCTGGGTGAACGTAGACCTCCTGGGAGGCAGGCAGAACTGTGAGGTGAGGATTGAGGTACCGGTCTAAGATCCTTGTTACTACTTTTGAACATTAAAGGCAGAGATGACATTAGAAGGATGGAAACTATGGGGACACTTTAGTTCCTACCAAGGAATAAGATATGGTTTTAGCTTTCAAAGGACATGAAGTACCTCAATGAGCAACTGAAATCAAATTTGCTCTAGGCAGGAAGGCAAAGCTTAAGCAGAGATAAGAAAGTAGAAATCTAATCTCAGATCACACGGGGTTTTGTTTTTCCTCTAATTAAAAGAACAAAACAGTTTTTGCTATTCTAAAGACTTAAAAATATGCTTTTATAATAGAAAACATTTAATTTATAAGCCAGACTTTCTCTATAAATTAGCATACAATGTACTAAATCTTCATAGAGATACCTACATTTTCCAAAAGGATACTAGGCACTAGATTATTTCAAAGCTACAAAACTACTTGTTTTTATATTTGGAACTCCTATTCAGAGTAAAGTCATCAGAAGTACCTCACTTGATTCTATAACTTTTTCTAGGTTTACACATCCTCAAAGTAAAACAAACTATCACTAATTATTAATCAGATAATACAAATTTAACTATACCACTCCTGGGCATATACCCAAATGATGCTACAACATACAGCAAAGGCACATGCTTCACTATGTTCAGAAAGAAATGTAATATATGTATATGATTCCATTCAGCTCTTACTTTGCAATTGGTGATAAAATGACATATTTTTACTTATAATATTAATTCCAGAGACCTCCATCATGAGGCACCATTTATGATCTTAATCTTGAATGCATTTTCTTTTCTCTCTTTTTTTTTTTTTTTTCGGAGCTGGGGACTGAACCCAAGGCCTTGTGCTTGCTAGGCAAGCGCTCTACCACTGAGCTAAATCCCCAACCCCCTTGAATGCATTTTAAACTATTTAAATCAAATTATGATCACAAAGAATCTTGTCTTTTCATTAACTTAAAAATAGCAAAAGCTATTTACATAAATGAGTTGGAAACACATTATAATAACAACAAATATATTACATTCACACAAATATGCATTTGACAATTTTTAAAATACTTTTTATAAATATAATCCTTAACAATGCTCAAAGTTATTTCTCAGTCTTTCAAAACTCTCCCAAGAATGTCTAGCCAAGAGATACCTCCATTTTCCAAAAGAATACTAGGCACTAGATTATTTCAAAGCTACAAAACTACTTGTTTTTATATCTGGAGCTCCTATTTAGAGTAAACGCATCAGAAGTACCTCACTTGATTCTATAACTTTTTCTAGGTTTACACAGTCCTCAAAGCAAAACAAACTATCACTAATTATTAATCAGATAATACAAATTTAACTATACCACTCCTGGGCATATACCCAAATGATGCTACAACATACAGCAAAGGCACATGCTCTACTTTGTTCATAGCAGCCTAATTTATAATAGCCAGAAGCTGGAAAGGACCCAGATGGCCCTTCAACAGAGGAATGGATACAGGAAATGTGGTACATCTACACAATGGAATACTACTCAGCTATCAAAAACAATGACATCGTGAAATTCATAGGCAAATGGATGAAACTAGAAAACATCATCTTGAGTAAGTTAACCCAATCACAAAAAAACCCACACACTGTATGCACTCACCAGTAAATCTTTATTAGCCCCAAAGCTCAAATTTCCCAAGATACAATCCAGAGACCACATGAAGCTCAAGGAGAAGGACGACCAAAGAGTGGATGCTTCAGTCCTCCTTGAAAGGGGGAACAAAAACACTCATAGGAGGGGATATGGAGGCAAAGTTTGGAGAACATACTGAAAGAATGCCCACTCAGAGCCTGCCCCACCTGGGAATCTAGCACATATATATATACATACATATACAGTTACCAAAACTAGACAATATTGATGAAGCCAAGAAGTGTATGCTGACAAAAGCCTGACAGAGCTGTCTCCCGAGAGGCTCAGCCAGAGCATAACAAATACAGAGGCAAATGCTAGCAGCAAACCATTGAACTGAGAACAGTGTCCCTATTGAAGGGATTGGAGAAAGGATTGAAGGAGCTGAAGGGGCTTGCAACCCCATAAGAACAACAATACCAAACAACCATTGCTCCCAGGGACTAAACCACTACCCAAAGACTACACATGAACTGACCCGTGACTCCAGCTGGCTACATAGCAGAGGATGGCTTTGTTGGGCACCAGTAGGAGGAGACACCCTTGGTCCTGCCAAGGTTGGACCCCCAGTGTAGGGCAAGGGTGAGGATGTGGGAAGGAGAGGTGGTTGAGGAAGGGGGAGGTTGGATGGGATAGGCGTTTATGGGCAGGAAATTGGGAAAAGGAATAACATTTGATATGTAAATAAAGATATCCAATAAAAAAAAACATCAAATGAACACTGACCTGGGATCTCCCTATTAGCCAGCTTTCATAGTACCATAGTACTTCTGTGCAGACTGCTAGAGGAGAAAAGTCATCAATAATTTGATCCAGCTGTGAACTATAATGATGACTGGCTAGGCAAAATGCACATATGGGTGAGATAGGGGCATGAATGTTACATTGGTAATCAATCACTATGTTCTGGACTGCTCTATAAGAGGAAACTCATGCCTGGTACTATAAACCTGGCCAACAACCTGTTGGAAGTGCATAGGCCCTAGGGGTTGTCCGGACAAGCTAGTAACTAGCATGTGATCTTCCTGAGATGGCCTGCTTCAGATTATTATATAATCTGTGACAGGTTCACTCTGATAAGGCAAGGCTGTAAGGGAATTCATTTTAGGAAAGATTTCTGCTATTAATATGATTTTCCTGTTATTATTAAACATATATAACAATCATTAAGTAATAGCCCATCCCTTTGGAGCAGATCTCTGCAGGCTACAAAGGTGTACTGTCTTGTAGTGATGGTGTATAGACCAATAGAATGACTTCTTAAGTCTTTATAATAATCCTATAAGGATTCCTAAAATTATATCAGTGATTATTAGGCTCTTTCATAATGAGACTGCTATTAGGTCCTTTTCTGATAGTCAAAACTGCTGTGAGAACTCGGCCAGTTTCCCAGGTGTCACCAATTAATTGCTCTTAGATAGTAACCAGACTTTCTCCTACTCAGAGCACAGTCCAAGAGGTTGTAAGACACTTAACCAAAGGTCATAAAAAAGGAACTAATGATTTATTATAAGTGTTAGGACAGAAGATAAAATATTGACTGGGTTTATATATACAAAATTTCACTAATAACTTAGTTATGGTTTCAAACCTTCAGTGAACCTGTGGAACTGTGACAGGTGATGGATGTTTAGCCAGATAATTACTCCTAATGGATAGGCATGTAAACATTCTCTGTTGTAAACTTCTATTTCAATTTATGATTTGATTTTTTTGTGTGTGAACTTGTGATGAACTTTTTAACATGTGATCATGTATTCTGAAAGTGCTGAGAACAAAGAGACTTGAGTTAGAACTGAGCTGAGAAGAACCGAGCTGAGAGAGGGACTGAGCTGAGAAGTTTTTAGGCAGAACACGTTTTAGACAGAACTGAACTCAAGAGGAACTTAGAAGTACAGGCATCAGGAGAAAAGGCATTGAGAGGAAGAGCATTATTATAACATCAGAGCAGGAGGAGAGAGCAAGATTGGAAGGAGAATGCAGAGTGGAATAACTTAGAGACTAAACGTAACATAAAAAAACTAAAGAGAGCAATGTGCAGACTGCAGAGGGAAAGAGGAAAAAGAAGCTACAGAGGACAATTAATCCTTTACTTTAATCTTTTACTTTTGCTGTTTTAGGATGAGATGCTAAGTGCCAGTGACTACAGTTCCTGGCCTCAGAGGAACACACAGAAGGCAGGTCAGCTACAGTAGCATAGTAACTTAGACTTAGATAAGTAAACCTTTTATTATCATACAGCAACCCTAAATATCTCATAAGACAAAGTCTTACCCTCCACCAACACTCTTCCCCCTCCACTGCCTCAAGAAGAACCAGCAAGAAAGAAGATCCCTGCCAGGGCTGGGTCATGGCAAGGGTGAGCCTACTACTGTTATTCTGTTAAGACATAGTAAGTCCTTCTGAATGGGTACATCTGTGTCCACGAATTAGCGTTCCTCTCAGTCCTCATCAGGGAGGCATCTTTGTGCAGTAACCAGCTGCTAATATGGAGATTCACAACTGGCCAATGTTTAGAGTACACGTATCTGTAGAGAGCTCAGCCATAAACGAAACATCTGTATCACACAACTCTTTCGTTTTGAGACCTGGTCTCTTACTGCACTGTGGCAAGTCCCCAGCCCCATCTTAGCCCCATTAGGGCTAGGATTACAAATGTGTGATGTCATCATTAGCTTTTAGAATGCTTTCTGGAATCAAGCGCAGGTCATCCTGCTTGAGAAGCAAGCACTTTACTAACTAAGCCATCTCCTCAGACCCCTTAACAACTATTTTATTTAAATCTGACACACTTCGTTAGTTACCTACAGCAGAGGAAAACTATACCCTCTCAAGCACTGGCTTTAACCAGAGCATGATAATTTCAATTCCTTCAATTCTGCTCCATTGCAGGAAGATCAGCATTTTCAGCTGGTAATAAAGAAAGACATAGACTTGATTAGGGAAGAAAAATGAATGTAACTGAAACTTTAATTTTTTTTCAAATCCAATTTTTATTGATGGTTCTTAACCACTTTAACTCCCTTTAGCCCACAACTCACCAGAGGTAGTGGAAAAGAAAGGATTGGGGGAAGGGGGCAGCAAGTGGATCTGTTTAGAAAGGTTCTTTGGAGCAACTCCCATCTGTGTTGTCTGGAGATTGGCAGGTCAGTTTACAGGTTAGCAGAGGCAGCTTGATCCATTTGCAAACACTTCACAGAAATACTGAGTCAGCCACAGCTGCAGCATGACCTAGCAGGAATAGCCAGGCCTCAGCCTAGGGTGGAGTCAGCAGGAGGGACTAGGAGGACTGCCAGGAGAAGTTCATGCCTCTTTCAGGGTAGTGAAGATCAGCCAAGATGAGAGACCCCCAAGCCTTACACAGCTAGCTCCAGAATCAAGCCAAGCTCCTTGTCTGTCACTGTCCATTGTGTTCTATTTATACTTTCTCCAATCATCACATGTCCTCCACATGTCAGCACTTGCCTTGCCTCACCACGTCTTATCTCAGCATATTCATCTGTCTCAGCTGACATCACTCTGACAATTAGCCCAAGTCCACGGAAGCAGCAAGAAATCATAGCACACCACCAGATTGTTTTTATTTTTTTTTCTTTTTTGGTGCATTTCTCTCTATGGAGTCCTGACAAATGCAGTTCAACTACACAATGTAAGGCAGACCAATACATGTGTGTTGTTAGCAAAGAATTCCTTATCACTTGTCCTTTCATGTGCTTGCATTAGCAGAACATCCTTTCACCTATGCCTACTTTAGCTAAACGTTCCTTCACAAGCCTGCCTTAGTCTTTTACCTGCATCCACTTCAGGGAAACACCTTTATGTGTTTGCCCCAACAAAAAATATTCCAACACAACTGACTTTCCAAAGAATCCTTAAGTCTCCACTTCCTATAATTATTACAAAAATCCAAAATTGGGAAGAAATCTGTCAAAAAAAAAAAAAACCCACATCCTCATCATGTTGAATTTCACATTCTGACTAATGTGGCCTGTGATTAAAAGGGCCATCGTTTCATAGCAGGAAAATCTTGCCACTAAAAACATCATGATGTTGGGTACAGGGGGAAAGTGAATGAAGAGGTCAAACAGACCTGCAAAGGTCAAAAGAAAATGTGGAATTGATTTTAAAAAAGGCCTTTTACAATGTTTATTATTATTATCTTGGTGTGTGTGTGTGTGTGTGTGTGTGTGTGTGTGTGTGTGTGTGTGTGTGTGTGTGTGTGTGTGTGTGTGTGTGTGTGTGTGTGTGTGTGTGTGTGTGTGTGTGTGTGTGTGTGTGTGTGTGTGTGTGTATGTGTGTGTGTGTGTGTGTATGTGTGTGTGTGTGTATGTGTGTGTGTGTGTGTGTGTGTGTGTGTGTATGCCATGTATGTGTGTGTGTATGTGTGTGTGTGTACCTATGCCATGTATGTGTGTATACCCATGGAATTCTGAAGAGGGCATTGGAGGTCCTGGAAATGGAGTTACAGGCAGTAGTGAGGCACCCAACATGGGCACTGGAAGCCAAGCCCTGGTCCTCTGGAAAAGCAGCAAGTGCTCTTAACAATGAACCAACTATTCGGTCCAGAAATAGTCATCTTGAAGTAGACATTTTTTTTTCTTTTTCAATGGTGAACAGATGTTATGGCAAATATAAACCTCAGTAACAACAAAATACCAAAAGCCGGTTTCTCTTTATAACAGAAGAAAACAGTGGTTTTCCTTAATTTTTTTTCATGATGATATGAAACTATCATACCATAAAATCTTTTGAAAATTCCCATTTGTCTACATTTGAATTGTTTTATACACACTATGCAATTAAATGTTAAAGTAACAGAGTGCCATCTTTCTGAAGACCATAGGACATCTGGATTGCTTCAAATCAATAGACTGTCTAGGAATGTTAGGTAAGGCAAGCATTTGCCTACACGTGAGTAGGGAGACAAGCATAGCTAGGGACTGTGTTCCAAAGAGCTATATTGTTCTGCATTACTGTTCAATTTCTGTAGATTTTATGAGGCAAATAATGACAATCCTTTAAAATGATTCTCTCTTTTCAAACTGCTGAAGACAGATACATTGAAGAAACACATGAGGCTGGTATTGAAGGACTGGGGACACAGCTTAGAGAACAAGGTTACACTTAAAAGGCTCTTGTCACCTTCAAGTCTGACTCAGCCAGGGTCTTGCAGAGAAATGAAAGCAGTGGTTCTACTGCAGGAAGGATGAGTTAGTCCGCAAATTTCTCATCTTGAAGTCCACACTTAATTTTTTGCCCTCATTTCTCCGCTCTCCGGCGCAAACACAGAGCTATGGCGTTATAACCACGCCAATTGGTGAACAAGTAGAAATTAAATCCGCATCTAAATTTCTCAGTGTTGAAAAACATATTTTAGCCTCCTAAATGTTTTTGCATATTCATTAAGGCACTTTGGGCTTAGTTTAACCCTTTCGAAAATTGGTGCGGATTACTTTGGCCCTTTAAGGTAGAAATGTGATCTTAGTATTAGCGATTTAGCATCTCCTTAGTTAAAATTTGAGTGCCGTGAACTAAAAGTACTGCGGAGCATTCTGGTTGGTGTGCAGTCTCCCTAATGTTCTCGGACATGCCATCTGGGCACTAATCCCTTTCCCTTTCAGCAGTGGAGTAAGGAGTGGCTAGGGCAACAAAGAAGCCAGCAATTCCCTGTCTAAAGTAAGAGTGCACTCCAAAGTACATTGTTGCTCACTGAGTACAGAAATATCACGTCCCCAGATCTCTGAGGAAAGCGGAAGGGTGCTAGTGGTGGTGCACCGTGTCAGAAACGCTGAGTAAAGTTGACAGTGTAGAAAAACACAACATGCTCACCCTGCGGCTTCAGTACTGGGACTGTAGCTGGCTCGGCTTTAGTAGATGTGGCCCCAGGCTGCAGTTTTTTGAGAACATGAGCTTCTAAGCACTGACTTGGAAATCTGATCACAGGGATTTTAAGTTAGATATTTTTAAAAATAGGTGTTTCAGTCGAGACTAGTCTGACCTGGAAATGGTACTGAAGAAATAAGATAAAGTTCTAAGTGGTCATCTTTCCATAGATGTGAGGCTCTCTGTCAAGCACAAGAGCGTCTGCCTCCAACATCAAAGAGGAAACAGACCAGGCCCAGGTCCTTCTGGGTAAGGGGCTGGCAGGAAGTCGTCATCGTAAATAGTTTTGAATAATGAATGGGAATCTGATAGACAAATACCTGACCGAGATGATTTATAAAAAACGTTGAGATTAGGGGCGAGGAATTAGAACAAATGAACTGGCGTTCAGCCAGCAGGTCTTTCCTTTCTTGTTTAAAATCCTCATTAAAAGCTTCAGTCACAAACGGCAACCAACAAATTGGGAAAAGATCTTTTACCAATCTCAGTGTAGAGGCCTTATATCCAAAATATACAAAGAACTCAAAAAGTTAGACATTCAGGGGGACAAATAACCCTATTAAAAATGGGGTTCAGAGCTAAACAAGAATTCACAGCTGAGGAATGCCGGAATGGCTGAGAAACACCTTTAAAGAAATGTTCAACATCTTTAGTATCAGGGAAATGCAAATCAAAACAACCCTGAGATTTAAAATTCACACCAGTGAGAATGGCTAAGATCAAAAACTCAGGTGACAGCAAATGCTGGCGAGGATGTGGAGAAAGCAGTCTCCTCCATTGTTCACGGAATTGCTGACTGGGCACAACCATTCTGAAATCAGTCTGGAGGTTCCTCAGAAAATTGGACGTTGAACTGCCTGAGGATCCAGCTATAGGGCATACCCAAAAGATGCCCCAACATATAAAAAAGACAGGGCACCACTATGTTCATAGCAGCCTTATTTATAATAGCCAGAAGCTGGAAAGAACCCAGATGCCCTTCAACAGAGGAATGGATACAGAAAATGTGGTACATCTAAACAATGGAATATTACTCAGCTATAAAAAACAACGACTTTATGAAATTCGTAGGCAAATGGTTGGAACTGGAAAATATCATCCGGAGTGAGCTAACCCAATCACTTTAAAGACATGGGCCACTCACTGATAAGTTTTTGAGAAAATGCTTGAATTACCCTAGATGCCTAGAACAAATGAAACTCAAGACGGATGATCAAAATGGGACTTCCTCCCTTTTTAAAAGGGGACAAAGAATATTGGCAGGGGAAAATAGGCAAAGATTAAACAGTCGAGACTGAAGGAACACCATTCAGAGCCTGCCCCACATGTGGTGCATATACACCCATTAGACAAGATGGATGAAGGAAAAGTGCAGACCGACAGGAGCCGGATGTAGATCATCCTCCATAGACAGCCAGAATACAGCAAATACAGAGGCGAATGCCAAAGCAAACCACTGAACTGAGAACAGGACCCCCGTTGAAGGAATTAAAAGAACTGGAAACAGGGACTTGAGACCCCATATGTTCAACAATGCCAGGCAACCAGGTCCTTCCAGGGACTAAGCCACTACCTAAAGACTATAATGGTCTGGACTCTGACCTCATAGGTAGCAATGAAGTTTTAAGATCACCAGTGGAAAAGGGGGTCCCTGATAAGACTGAACCCCCAGGAACTAGACTGTTTATAATGGCAATGGGGGGGGGGGGGGGAAAACTTTTCGAGGAAGGGGGAACAAATGTTGCCTGTCGGAAACCAGGGAAAGGGAATAACCCGGAAATGTACATAAGAAATACTCAAGTTTAAAAAAAAAAAATATACAAGATTAAAAAAAAAAAAAAAAAAAAAAAAAAGCTTCAGTCACTCAACACCCTAAGCAGACAGAGTCATGAGTGCTGAAATATACGATGCTGCAAAGAATCTGAATGTTTAGGCCATTTACAAATTAATAAGTTACTAGGTTAAATTATTAGGTTACCTAGAGGTTACCTAGAGATATAGGTGTGAATTAATCATCAATGGGAAATGGATACAATTATTAATGAAAATGCAAAATTGGGGGGTGGGGTGTAATCAATTTTCCCATCAGCATTTCATGTTCTAAGCCATGTGACCTACACTAATTAGGGCCTCTGTGTCACAGGAAGTAAATGCTGCCACTTTTTTTTTAGAGATGATGTTGGAATAGAGAATAAATGATCAAGGCTACAGTTAGTTATGTCTGAATAAAGTGAATTAGACCGTTTGTCCTGAACACAGAACTATCCACATTTGATATTTAGGTTCTTCTTTCTTGGCTCTCTTCTCTGTAATTTGTTCTTTAAGATTTAACCCGAGTAGTGCGCCCACTTCACTCATATATTATTTTTTATTTTACTGGTACTGAATCATAAATTTATTTTAAAGCAATGCTTTGGTATATGCATAATTCTACCATTTATTAAAGATTAAAATGCATTAATGAGATGGATGTGATTATTTTTACACAGAGATTTAAATCTTGGCTGAATATTTAATACTGTGGAACATGGTATTTTTTATTACCTCTGCATTTTTCATAATTGACTTGCTCTGTGTTTTTTAATAAATTTTTTCATGCAGTATATTTTGATCACTATTTTCTCTCCCACAATTCCTTCCAGATCCTCCCTACCTCCCCAGCCTCCCAACTCCATGCCTACTTTGCCCCTTAAGAAAAATTACAAGTACAAGTAAATAAATGCTAAAAACCAAAAACAAACAGAAGAAAACTAAGGAAAAACACGAGAAACATATACACATGCAGACACACACACACACAACACATAAAAACACAAAATCATATACCATAATATACAAGCAAAAGCCCAGCAAGGTGAAAAAAAATACTCAAACGAAACACTGTGAGACAAAGATCTTTAAAAACATTCTTGAGTTCAATTCATGTTGGTCATCTACTGCTGGGGCATAAGGCCTACCCATAAATGTGGTTTATACCCAGTGAGACTCTTGGAGAAAACTTATTTTTTCCTTTGTAAGTGGTTGACAGTTGGAGACAGCTAGGTTAGGAATGGGGGCTCATGTCCATGTCCCCTCTCAGCCCTGGGACTACATCTGACTTGAAACTGAACAGGTCCTGTGCATTCTGACACAGTCTCTACGAGTCCCTATGAGTGTCTGTCAGTACTATTGTATCTGGAAGGCCTTCTTTCCTTGGTGTCTCCCATCCTACCAGACTCTTACTATCTTTCCACGTCCTCTTCTGCAGAGCTCCCTAAGCCCTGAAGGAAGAATTTGATGAAGAAAGACCATTAGGACACAATGTTCTAAGGTGTCTTGCTCTCCACATTGCCCAGTTGTGAGTCTCTGTGTGTCTTCCCATCTGCTGTGGGAGGAAACTCCTCTGATGATGGCTGAACTAGTCCCTCTAGGTATAGCAGAATGTAATCGGAAGACATTTTATTCCTACGCTCCTTTATCAGAACAATATTATTTGCTTTTCCTTTAGGTTGTTGTTCTAATCAGCCTCAGGTTGTTGGCCACATGAACAGTGTCAGACATAGGCTCCATTTCAGGTAGCAAGCCTTAAGTCCTATCAGAAAGTGATTGGTTACTCCTAACAACATCACTCTTGGACTGTCGTATCTTACAGACACAATGTGTGTGTGTGTGTGTGTGCATGTGTTCCCATATGAAGTTATCTTTTCAAGATCTATGAAGAGTTATGTAGGTGACTTCAATGGTGACTGCATTGAGTTAGAGATTACAGATTGCTTTTGGTAGGATAACCATTTTCACAACAGTGATCCTAGCAACACATGAGTAGGGGAGATCTTTCTATATTCAAATATTGCTTCAAATTCTCTCTTCAATGTCTCAAAATTGTTTCTTATATAAGTCTTTCACTTGGGTAAAGTTACCCTAAGCTATCTTAGTTTTTATGAGGCTATTGTGAAAGTCGATGTTTTTCAGGTTTCTTTCTCAGTCTATTTTTCATTCATCTATCGGAGCACATACTTTTATTAGGCACCTTATTCACAAGTACAATGACAAACCCAGCAAAATGTCCCCTGATGTCACTGAGTTCTTTGTCTACTTTTCAAAAATATGTACTTTGTCAGAGAGCCTTGTCAACCATGAAAAAAATAACACAAGGGGGAGAGAATGGGAATACAAGACAAAGGGTTCCAGTTTTGAATAATGCAGTGGGAGAAGGCTCACCGACGGGGACTAGAGTCTTAGAAGGTAAGCCTGTTAACCATGTAGTCAGCCAGAGGACGAATACATCAGGAAGATGGGACAGATTTCTAGAGGCACAAATTCATCTGCTACATGTTGATGTTATGCGGAAGCAAGCAGGAGACTGCACAGAGATGGTTTAAGAAGAGTTCTACGAATAGATCAGGAGCTGGAGGTCAGTGATGGTTGAATGACCTGTATGGTCCTGATGATCCACTGCATGGACTTGAGCTTTGACTCTAAGCAGTGTCTACAGCTGTTAGAGACTACAACACTTGTTCTGAGTTACAATCAAAGAGTTCTCAGTATCTTTCTGTGCAACAGGGTTTGCATGCTCCCTAACCACTGAGCTTCACATTCTTCTCAAGGCACCAGATGGGTTAAAGCTTAACCCAGAAGAATCAAGTCATCAGCAGCATGCAGACTCCTTTCTACAATGTGAAGGGTGCTGATAACACATTAAAAAATGAGAACAAATGCTTGAATTACTCTAGATGCACAGAACACATGAAACTCAAGAAGGATGACCAAAATGTGAATGCTTCACTCCTTCTTTAAAAGGGGAACAAGAAAACCCTTGGCAGGGATTAGGGAGGCAAAGTTTAGAACAGAGGCAGAAGGAACACCCATTCAGAGCCTGCCCCACATGTGGCCCCCATACATATACAGCCACCCAAAGATAAGATGGATGAAGCAAAGAAGTGCAGGCCCGACAGGAACAGATGTAGATCTCTCCTGGGGGACACACCCAGAATTGCAAATACATAGGCAAATGTCAGCAGCAAACCACTGAACTGAGAATAGGACCCCTGTTGAAGGAATCAGAGAAAGGTCTGGAAGAGCTTGAAGGGGCTCGAGACCTCATATGAACAACAATGCCAAGCAACCAGAGCTTCCAGGGACTAAGCCACTACCTAAAGACTATACATGGACTGACCCTGGACTCTGACCTCATAGGTAGCAATGAATATCCTAGTAAGAGCACCAGTGGAAGGGGAAGCCCTTGGTCCTGCCAAGACTGAACCCCCAGTGACCGTGATTGTTGGGGGGAGGGCGGTAATGGGAGAAGGATGGGGAGGGGAACACCCACCTAGAAGAGGAGGGGAAGGGGTTAGGGGGATGTTGGCCCGGAAACCAGGAAGGGGAATAATAATCGAAATGTAAATAAGAAATACTCAAGTTGATAAAGATAAAAAATAAAAATTAAAAAAAAAAAAAAAGAAATGAGAACAAAGCAACTTCCTCTTGGAGTAGTTTGACCAAGAGCGAGCCCAGATTAGAATCCCTCCCCTCCCCTCTGTCTTCTGTCTGACCCTAACAAAGGGATTCGCTCTGTATTTACAGTATGGGAGAGCGGGTGGAGATTGCCTTATTACAGAAATCTTCAACAGTTTTATAAGAGAAGTTATTCTGCTGACAACCCCAAAGTAAAAGTGACTGTTAGCAGGAAGGTATGCCTGGTCAAGTATTTAAAATGAGATATCCAGGAGTCTCAGAGGGGGAACATGATGAAGATATCTCTTGGTCTCTCTTGCTCAACAAGCCATTGGCCACTGTCAATTTTCCAGCGCAGCTCCTCCAGTTAATGCAATTTCAAGGTTACATGTTTCTGAACATAGAAAGTTTGATCGTTTCCTATCACTTAATACGCTCTTCATGGCTAAAGCATGATACTTCAGACTGAGAAGCTTAAACAGGAAAACAATAAAGTATTTTGGAGGGTGAAAGGTCAAGATGAAGAAGGTAGCGCGTTTGGCTTCTTCTGAGGCTTTTCCCACTGTGGCTCATCTCACAAATCCTGTGTCTTTATGTTCAAGTCTCTTCTAATAATTACGTCTTAAGCTATCCCAAATCAGAGATTCCTGTGATGACTTAGCTTTGACTTGGTTGCCATGTTAACAGCCAGGTTAATGCAACTTCGCTGTGACAAATAGCAAATCAGCAAATAGAAAATCAACTTAAGGAGGGAAGATTTCATTAGGCTCCTATGATTTCAGAGGTGACAGCCATTGTCAGATGACCTCATTGTTTTGAGCCTGCGGTGAAGCAGCCAGGCCATCACGGTGATGGAGTGGACAAGGGCTGCTCAACTTATAGCAGCTGGAAAGCAGATAGCAAGGCAAGAAGAGACCAGGGATATGATGCATTCCAAAAGCATGCGATCGGTGACATTATGTCCTCCAACCAGGCCCCACTCCCATCCTCCTCAATAATGGCATCAAATTATGAATCTGTTATTGAATTAATCCATTGGTTAGATTGGAAACATGTGGCATGCTTTGGTTGTCTTTAATTCATAAAACACCAACTACTTCTCAGTGATTGTTATCCACAAACTGGGAACCAGACCTTCAGCGTCACAAGCCTTTAGGACGACATTTCACATCCAATCTGCACAACCGACATATCCTGTTCATGTAAAGCCTTAACAATTTGATTCTAGACAGAGTATGCCACTTAAGAATGGAAACTTAGGTAGTGAAATTATATGTTTTAGAAGGAAACACATCATGTGATAAACTTCAAGTTTCCCATAGCGAAATGGCTGGATATGAAGAGACTGGGTTCTTCACGAACCAGATGCATTGATTCCTGAACTATGTGGCTTGAGCACACTTCATAGCCTTCCACCACATTATAGCCCAAATCTCTTTTTCATACACTAAACTTGTCATAGCACTTTAAAAATAATAATAATAATAAAAAACCAGATTTTAGCCTCCTCCAAAAGCCCAGAAATGCAAATACTGCCAAAGGTTCATTAACTAAAACATATTTATGTTGGAGCTTACAGTCTCTGCAGCATTTCTATCCTCAGTCCGATTAAGTAAGTCAGCATTTGTTCTTCACAAAGCTTTTGAGACAAAGAATCCTAATTTGCACAGATTAATTTTGCGTTAATAAAAAGTTTTAATTCGTCTCATAAAGTTAATTGCTAGTCTGTTCGCGGAAGCTTTACCGGTCTCTGATGAGAACACAGCATTGAGTTCACACGACTTTTTCAGAAAACGTAAAAATGTAATTTAATGCGCTAATGATTTATCCAATTGATTAAAAGCCAGATGTTACTGTATACTGTATTACACTGAAATAGTCACTGGTTCTTAGTTCAGGGCTGTTTTTTACAGCCAGTGGTTTCCGTTTAAACAAACCATAAAACTTAAGGAAAGACTTTCTCCTGCTGGAGATTTAGTGGACTAATTTTTTTTACTCAAACATCAGAAAATGTGAGGGGTTCTTCGCTTGATTTTAGAACTAGATATGGGCACTGCACCCACAAACGTCAGTGTCATTTTTCCCTTCTGATTTCCAGCTCTGCTTTGTCTTCATTAGGACCACGGTTTTCTTTTATCCCAGAGTGGGGTTGGAAAGGAGATCTTGATACAAGAAATATGACCGCAGAGTTTTTAGGGCTCTACAAAAACAGAAAAGAGAGGCACACGTAGAGGAGAATAAATGTGACACAGTTTTCATGTTTGGAGATGGTTGTTCACATCAGCCAGAATGAAAAATAGATGGATAGAATCACATCCTGCGGTGTGGAAAGACGACATTAAGTTTTGGCCATGTCTTATTGGAGGTGTCTCAGGATAATCTGAGGTCCCTCTAGATTTCAGCAAGGGGGTTAGTAATAACGGCGTCTTCCATTAACAGACAAATGAAAATCTACTACATCATAATAACACAAAGCCCTTTTCTTTCTTTCTTTTTTCAACTTAAATGTGTTTTATTTGCTTCCCACTAACAAATCTTTATTTCATTCATGAAAGCAGTAAATCATCCACACTCACCTTCCTTGCCCAGTAACTCAAAAGGAAAAACCCAAAAAAGATTAGTAAAGAAAAATGTAGGAATTGACATCCCCTAAATTTTTAAAAGAATACGTTTAAGGTTGAAACATGTTTTCAGTTTGTAATTCCTAGTAGGAAAACATTATCTGAACGAACACGCTAATGGCAAACCATTGTAAAATGCCTCAGCCGCATGGATGCAGAGGGTAGGGATTATCTTGGAAGCGCCCCAGCTCTCCGGTGACGTCAGAGGCACACTGGTTTGTATTATTGCCACATCCAGTCAGTGAGCTAAGCTGTTCTTCATTCAGCAAGGGCTTTGACATTATGAACGACCTCCAAACTTGGCTGACAATTTACTGATGAAATTCATAACCTTTGGGTTGTTCTGATGTTTTGACATATTTGATGGGTTCTGGGCCACATCCTGGAAAGCCACCAGGACCTCTGGATCCTGCATGACTGCAAGAACCACTGGATCACTGAGGATCTCGTTGAGTCCAGGCATTCCTGCCATTCCTGGCATGGCCCCTCCCATTCCGGGCATTCCTCCAGAAAAATTACCAGGCATTCCCCCAGGAAAACCACATGGAAAAGAGCCATACTAAGATCCAGATTGTCTTCTGGCTTTTTCTTCCCTTTGAGCTTTTTCATGCTCTTCTCGAGCCTTCTTCACCCTTTCTATTCGTTCTTTTATCTCTCGCTCTCCACGTTTTCGCTCATACTTTCTCCGATGTTCAGCAATCTTTTGAGCCCGAGGTTGGACTTCTCTCAGCATTGCACTGGCATCCTCGTCATAATCCAGTTTACAGGAAGGGCGAGATCGCGAGCTGCTTTTTCCCAGTGACCCAGGAGTCTGTGCGCTTTCCCTCTCCATTTGTATGGCTGAGCTGGATCAGGGTTTATTTCAATAGCTCTGCCACAGTCTCGGATGGTAGCATTTGGCTTCTGTAATTTGACGAAAACACTGGCTCTCTTGGCATACAGAATGGCCAACCGAGGGTTTAGCTTGATGGCGTCTGTGAACAAGTCAATGGCTTTCTGGAGCTCACCATCATTAAGAGCATCAATGGCAGCCCCTTCTTTTCATTTGCTTCATTTATCATCCCTTCAGTTATTTTTGCATTTTCATCTCCCATTTCCTGAGGGGCCGCAGTGTCTGGTTCAATTACACCTTCATTGTCAATTTCTAGATCGCTCTCCTCACTCGATGGTTCCTCTGTCTTGATGCCTTCTGTCGTCTCGTCTCTTTTTTTCTTCCTTAGTATTTTCTTCTGACTTAGCTCTAGGTGGTACTTTACCCCCATGCTCTCCACCCACTCCCTCAGGAAGCACATTTCCTCGGTGTGCAGGACGCTTGGGTCCTGCCTACACATCTTCATGAAGGCCTGAAGCTCGCTCCCTTTGCGGGGATCCATAGTGGAGAGGCTGGAAGCTTCAGGCGGTGGGCGGCTGCGGAGGCCCGATGCTAAGCCCGGGAGCGGCCCAATGTGACCAAGTAGAAGGGGAGCCCTTTTCTTCACAGGACAGCACATGAGAGAAAGCTATAAACCCGCTGCAATTATTTGGAACCTCAAGGGATCCCTGAGTGTCCCTAACTATACCAACAATAGCAATGGTATAGTCACAAGATCAATGACTGATCTACTTTGAAATATGTGCTACTCTTTGAAAGCAAAAGTTTCAAGGGTTTCCTTTTAGATTTGATTACATCATAGCATGGCCATGCATAGCAAGCAAACGCAGGAGATTGTTTATTAAATGTGTGAGTGTTACTAGGACTCAAACCCAGGTCTTTGTACATACAAACCCATTTCCTATCGTTCAGCTACACTCTTGGCTCTTCGATTCCAGATAAACAAAGAATTGTTTTATTATATAATTACTGTTAATCTGAAATAAAAATTGAGTAGAAAATTTTGCGGTTTTCTAACGATCCTAACGACATTAATATCATTCAATGGGTCAAACAATGTTAATCAAGCAATAATGTAATCCATTATTTGTTTGTACTAATAAATTAAAAATAATTAAAAGTGTCAATGGCATATATCATAAATATTTCATTTCCAAGTTGTAACAGAATTACTGCAGTTTAGCTGTTTCTCAAAATAGCTGTAAAGTCTTTGTCAGGGAAAACAAAAACATACATTAAGCTTTTTGACATTTAGATTATCAGCACTGACTAAATCTCTCCATGACCTTTGGAACACACTTAAATAATATTGCAATTACATTCTCAGGAAGGCCACATGCTTACCAGTTAAGGCAGTTGATAACGGCCTAAGTAGACAGTGTCAGTGTTGATCGCATGTATGTCGCAGTCACAGCTGACAGTATTAGCGATCATAAAGAGCCCTGGTACAGAAATCCTGACACCTCTGTGACAATTTAAAAAGTCACATTTTAACGACTAATTTCACACATTTGCAGTGTAACCCGAAGATCAACAAATGCCCCGGAACTGTTTACTTTACCAACAAAAGGAGACCATTGACATAAATGCTTCCTTTTTTAGATTTAGCTTATTTTCTGTTCATTTTCTTTGTGAATAATTTAACATTTGAGTGTTTATGTACTCGTAGATTGATAAATACATTGCAAGACAGCAATCGGTTAGCAGCAGTTCAAGACAAATATTTGTGAAAGGGTAAACTTGTATACTAACAGTGGACTAGCCGAACAGAGTGCTGTCTTTGCAAGGGTTAGTTACTAAGTTCTTTGAGAGAATTACTAACTACCTTGTCCATCCACTCTGAAGTTAACTACAATGGCTAGTGCATAAGAGCCATAGACTGTATGTTTTTTAACTACACTACTAAAACATGGCTCTTACCTGTTTTCTGAGCCTTCCATGCATATATGGAGTATGTTTCTATGATATCTACTTCCCCCATCATCCCTCAAATACATGATTCTTTTTTTTTAAAGATTTATTTATTTATTTTGTATATGAGTACACTGTAGCTGTCTTCTGACACACCAGAAGAGGACATCGGATTCCATTACAGATGGTTGTAAGCCACCATGTGGTTGCTGGGATTTGAACTCAGGACCTCTGGAAGAGCAGTCGGTGCTCTTAACCACTGAGCCATCTCTCCAGCCCCCCAAATACATGATTCTTAAAGGCTGTAAATCTGTACTTCTGTGACTCCTCTTTAAGGGGTCAGAAATAAAAATACTAAGTATAAAATAACAAATATTAAGACAAAACTGAGAATTAAATAAAGTTATTTATAAGGAATCTTGTCATTTTCTTTACTGATTTTCAGTACTGAGGGACATATCAGGCACTTGGCAAGACATAACGCCCTTGTTCACTTATTATTAGAAAATTAGAAGAAAAAAACACCTGAAATATTGTGAAATATGCTTATATCAAACTTAATCACAGTAGTGTCAATTATAGAGTCAAAAAAAAAAAGTACAAACAAGTTTCACTTCCTGCTTAGTAAGAGCCAGGATCTTTTCTTAACATTTTATTCTTACCTCTAGTCTATTTCACAATACCAAGGGTGAGACCACTAGTGGCCTAGAGAGGTCCAATAATGTCCCTATGACCACATTAACTAGAGCAGGAACAGGGTTAGATTCCAAGTAATTTGGCTCTAGAACAAAACTCTTGGTTATAATGAAAATGTTGAGGGCATTAATTTACAAGCAGACTCAGGGGACTCTAGAAACTATTATATCTGCCATCTGCATGTTACTCATTCCAAGTTTGACTAAATGTACTTTTTCTGAGGCTTTTTAGTTTAACCACTTCACCTACATACAGATGAAACAAGAAGTGTGTTTTCTAAATAATCCTAGAGAAAATTAAGACTATGAAGAGTAAAATAAGAGAAAATCAAAATAATATTTTGATTGGAGTAGAAGAAATAACCAATTGCTAACTGAATGTTTTATTTCATATCTGACAGCATTAATATGTGACAGCGGGGAAAATGTCCTATATCTATAAAAAAAAAGACACACACATGCATACATTTGTATTTAAATATTTATAATCTTACAACCCGCAACAAGACTGGCTCTATTTCACGGTACTGCCTAAATATACATACATGTACATATATGCACACATACACACACACACTAAAATGAAAGCTGTGTTCTGTAAGCTTGCTTTTAGGTGAACTTTGGTTTGAGAAGCATTCATTTTCTTGAAGCTAAATCAATGGGTTGGTATTGTGAGGAAAGAAATATAGAAGCAATTTCTGTCTTAAAAGATCTTCTACCATACTAGAAAAGATTAATACATACCAATTCTATTAGAAAGAATACAAAGGGCTCTCTGTTCCTCTTTGTTCCAGAGACAGCTGCTTTTCTCATGCAGTACCAGCCTCGTCCCATAGACAAGATGGTGAAGGTTGGTGCGAACGGATTTGGCTGTATTGGGCGCCTGGTTACCAGAGCTGACTTCTCTGCATCTGGCAAAGTGGAGATTGTTGCCATCAATGACCCCTTCATTGACCTCAACTACATGGTCTACATGTTCCAGTATGACTCTACCCATGGCAAATTCAATGGCACAGTCAAGGCTGAGAATGGGAAGCTGGTCATCAACGGGAAGCCCATCACCACCTTCCAGGAGTGAGATCCCACTAACATCAAATGGGGTGATGCTGGGGATGAGTATGTCGTGAAGTCTACTGGTTTCTTCACCAACATGAAGACTGGGGCTCACTTGAAGGGTGGAGACAAAAGGGTCATCATCTTCATCCCTTTGACTGATGCCCCCCATGCTTGTGATGGGTATGAACCCTGAGAAATATGACAACTCATTCAAGATTGTCAGCAATGCGTCCTGCACCACTAACTGCTTAGCCCCCTGGCCAAGGTCATTCATGACAACTTTGCCATCGTGGAAGGGCTCATGACCACAGTCCATGCCATCACTGACACTCAAAATACTGTGGATGGCCCCTCTGGAAAGCTGTGTTCTGATGGCTGTGGGGCATCCCAGAACATCATCCCTGCATCCACTGGTGCTGCTAAGCCCGTGGACAAGGTCATCCCAGAGCTGAATGGGAAGCTCACTGGTATGGCCTTCGGTGTTCCTACCCCCAATGTATCCATTGTGGATCTGACATGTTACCTGGAGAAACCTGCCAAGTATGATGACATCAAGAACGTGGTGAAGCAGGCATCTGAGGGCCCACTAAAGGGCATCCTGGGCTACACTGAGGACCAGGTTGTCTCCTGCGACTTCAACAGCAACTCCCACTCTTCCACCTTTGATGCTGGGGCTGACATTGCTCTCAATGACAACTTTGTAAAGCCCATTTCCTAGTATGACAATGAATATGGCTACAGCAACATGGTGGTGGACCTCATGGCCTACATGGCCTCCAAGGAGTAAGAAACCCTGGACCACCCACCGCAGTCCAGCAAGGATACTGAGAGCAAGAGAGAGGCCCTCAGTTGCTGAGGAATCCCATCTCAACTTGACCCCCCAACACTGAGCATGGCCCTCACAACTTCCATCCCAGATCCCTCATAATAACAGGAGGGGCCTAGGGAGTCCTCCCTACTCTCTTGAAAACCATCAACAAAGTTCGCTGAACCCACCAAAAAAAAAAATAAGGAAAGAATACAAAGAAATGAATAATGATTAAAAAGAAAACAACACAGAATTCTGGTTTCAACTGGTTGCCAGTCTCACTTTGGTAAGTCATTTAAAACTGCCATTCAAAGCTGTATTCATATTAGAGCCTTCTAAGAAATGGAAACCAAGACTTGACCCAGCATTACAGCCAAGGTCATCTCACCAAAACACTGTACTTGTAAAAAAAGAAAGGAAGAAAGGAAGGAAGGAAGAAACTGTTATCATAAGAAGTCAGAGACTTTGTTGTTTCCCTCTCTTGGCAACTACAACAATGATGCCTATGAACTACAACAACAACCAACCTGGCAAGGTATCACTACGGGTCCAATAGTGGCACTCAGATCTTGACAGAAACCAACATTAGTCTAGGTGGATGTGTCCACTCAACAGAAGGAAAATCATGACTTATACTATAAATGTAGCCAAATACCCAGGGTTGGCTAGGAAGTTATAGATCTCAAGTGAGAACTTACTGTGGCCACTTTATAAAACCCAGGTAATTCCTATCTGCATTCTAAGTACTTCTCCTTACACCCACAGGTAAGTGTAGGTCTCATTCTTCATCAACAAAGCTTCTCTTTACAGCAAATAGAGACCATTAAAAACAACTCCGACCACCATGACTGGCAAATTGGGCCATAAAGGACAGAAAGGAGGTGGCACAGGGGTCCATAGAAGACCTCCACCATTTCCAGAAAAAACAGGAATGCCTGTCTCCATCATTAGCCTTCTCCTCCCTCATTGCTCATAGTCTACAGTTAAATTCTTAACAGACTGCAGATGTAGGCTGAGTTATGAGGACACTGAGGTCCCTAGGCCTCTACTCTTTGGCCATTGAAAGTAAAGCTCTTTTCTTTTCTCATCAGAAACAAAAACAATAATACCACAACAAATGAAAAATGCAGAAAACAGAGTAATAGCGCAAGGCCCTGGGTTCTGTCCCCAAATCCGGGAAAAAAAAAAAAAAGAAAAAAAGTTAAAAAAAAAAAAAAAAAAAAAAGAAAATGCAGAAAACAAATGATCATGTGATACCCAGATCCAGCTGATCCATCAACAGTAGAGTTGCACCTAAAGCTCAGGGAACAGCATGAAAGAGAGAACCAAAAGATTGTTAGAACTAGAAGTCTAGGACTCTGCTACTAGATTGCATCTCCAAGAAATGATGGGGAAGCTTCACCCATGATAACCCAACACAATGAAAGCCTTAACAGGACCTGAACACGGACAAAACCAACAGGTATGCTAATATAAGAGGAGGAAATCCACAGGCCCTACCACTAGACAAGGAGTGCCGAGGGTGGGAGATTTTTGTTTATAACCCTAATTGGTTATAAACTACTGTGCTATCAAGGAAGTAGTCGTAAATCCTGAAAAAACAGTCAGAAACTGATCTGATGCAATCACACTAGCTAGGATCAAAAGAGCTAGCTCAGGTTCAGTCCGCTGACAACCCCCAAGACAGTTTTAATGGAAATGAGCCACGAACACTCGTCTGGGCAAGGTTTTATAGAAAGCAGCAACAAGGGTTGAGTGTTTCTAGCCTGGTAAACATCTAATGGGTGTGGCCTTTAGCATACGTGGCTGGTGCTAGGAGCCAAACCTTAAACTGAACTTCTGATTTCTTCTTAATTGGTGGTTGATAGGCCGGCTTGTAACCTGGAGGTGCGAATTTGTTGGGGGAAATAACTTGGAGACTGGTGTTAGATGTAGGTTTTTTGGGAGAGATTAACCTGGAAACGCAGGTCTGGTTGGGTTTATCCTAGGAACTGAAGCTAGGCTTGGGTTTTGTTGGGTAGTAACTTGAAAACTAATGCTAGTTACCAGCCTAAGTTTAAACTTAGGTCAGCGTCTTAGTCAGGGTTTCTACTCCTGCACAAAACATCAGGACCAAGAAACAAGTTGGAGAGGAAAGGGTTTATTCAGCTTACACTTCCATGCGGCTATTCATCACCAAAGGAAATCAGGACTGGAACTCACACAGGGCAGAACTTGGAGGCAAGAGCTGATGCAGAGGCCATGGAGGGATGTTACTTACTGGCTTGCTCCCCCTGGCTTGCTCAGCCTGCTTTCTTATAGAACCCAGGACCACCAGCCCAGGAATAGCACCACCCACAATGACCCAGGACCACCAGCCCAGGAATAGCACCACCCACAATGATCCCGCCCACCCTTGACCACTAATTGAGAAAATGCCTTACAGCTGAGCCGCATGGAGGCATTTCCTCAAGGGAGGCTCCTTTCTCTGTGATAACTTCAGCTTGTGTCAGGTTGACACACAAAACAAGCCAGGTTCTCTAAGATGGAGTCTGAACCCAAATTTTGGTCTCTCTCTACTGACTGACTGGGCCTGAATCTTGCATATACAGCAACACTAATCGGACTCAGCTGGTTGTGATGAGTTGAGAGATATGATTGTGGGGGAAGGGGTGTGTGGGGGTGTGTGTGTGTGTGTGTGGTGTGTGGGGGGTGTGAGAGAGAATGAGTGTGTTGTGTGTGTTGTGTATGGTGTGTGTATGTGATGTGTGTGAGTGCGTGTGTGTGTTGTGTGTGGTATATGTGTGGATTGTGTGTGTTTATGTATCTGTGTGTGTATGAGATGTGTGGTATGTGTGGGGTGTGTGTGTTGAGTGTGTATGTGTGTATGTATGTGGTGTGTGTGTGTGGTGTATGTGTATATGTGTATGTGTGGTGTGTGTGTGACAATGACAAAGAAAAAGAAGTATGAATTTGAGAGGGATCAAGACGGCAGAATGAGAGGAGGAAGGGGAAATAATGTAATTGTGTGTTTTTATCAATTTAAAATAGATATCACTATGTTCTGCACATGTTAGTAAATTAATGTGTGTTTTGTGGTTCTGTTAGGGGAGGAGTAGGATAACCTAGTTCAAAATAAACATGGTCGAAGTTAGCAATCCAAATAGAGCTCACTGATGTTTTAAAATAGATGTAGTATTGAAGTACTATCTTTAATATTAAAATAATAAAATATTACATTTAAAGAAGTAAAGAAAGCAGATGGAAGAGGAAAATACTCCAGTTCTGATTAGAAGAGTTTCAGTATAGGTATCCCAAGCTGGAAAGGTACCAGAGTAAACAGTATTCAAGAAAGTTCTAAAAATTATCTTTACCAGTATATTTCTTAGAATTAAAACTAATCATCTTTATCAGTAGGAAATATCTCAGTAAGATTTTAACCATCTCTAAATATGCCTGAATTTAAGAAATATAACACTGCCATCATTTTCCCCTTAGTGACAATTCATTAGTGGCAATTGTCTATTTAATCATTAATCTAGAAGACAGAAGATTATTAACATGATGAAATTCTGTATCGTGGGCCAAATTTATAAAATGATTTGATTTTGCCCAGTATGAAAAGCTCTGTATTCACTATGTAAACGCCCAAGAGGAAAACACAGAAGCAGTATTTAGAGAAATATAGTCACAGGTTTTAACATTGCTCATTTAGTAAAAGGCTGACACAAAAGCCCTGTTTTTGTAAGCCAATTTTTTGTAAACATTTCTAAGATTTGGTAAACATTAAGAGATGATCAATATTTGAAAAACCTCCCAGTGTGTCAGTTTGCTCTTCATCTTAGACGATATAATTAATTAGAATGCTTACTATAACCATCCTTTACAAATTTTATATAAAAATCTTTTAATCTGTCACAAGAAAGTCAAAGAAACCCCCCAAGTGCTTCACTTGAGGAAATGATTCCTGTACCCGTGGACTGTCTGAGCCGCTCTCCCACCGAGTGTAACCGCAGTACTTGAAGACGTTAGTCTGACATTTTGCTGTGACCGGGAAGGGAAAGCAAAGTCCACGCTGAAATAATGAAAACAACCTGTGACCTTTCTAAAAGCAAGGAAGCACGCTGGAGAACCCCACTCGACCTTGGGAGTGACAGAATAGATCTGGGACACATGATGATGTCAGTTGCAACTCAGCTCCCCCCCAACCCCACCCACCCCCGACTACCCCCCACCCCCGCCTGCTGCTTTGTGCCACCAACTTGAAAGCAGCACTCGAGAAAGATGTTCGTGAGTAGGTTAAAGCGAATATAAATGCAAACACAGGAAAGGCCTACGTGACCTTTCAGAAGAGTTGCGTTTTGAAACATCCTCAAGCTGTATATCGACTGAGAGTATTAGTTTTCTACACTACGCTTCATCAAAGTTGCCTACCAACCGTGATTAGCGGCAAGAAAGCCGTTCTGGCTGCTTGTTAAGCTGGTTTTAAGAGATTTCTGTCTGTGTTAGCAGACTAGAGTCAAAGCTTCTGTTCCGTTTGGAAATCTGCCACCACAGATTGCCGTAGTGTAAATACTTCAGCAGATGGTTATCGATATCATTACCAGATCCAGACGTGTTCAACTTTCCGCACATTTGGTCACGTTTTGGAGACTGCAGAACTGGATAAATAGAAGCTCTTCAGGAAATAGTAAATCCTTTAAAGTAGGCTACCCTGTAACGGCAGAGCATCGTAGTTCGCTTTCTATTGCCATGAGGAAACACCATGGTCAAAAGCAACTAGAGAGGAAAGAGTTTACTTCATGTTAGATTCCAGGGAACGGTCCATCACCGAGGGAAGTCAGGGCAGGACCTTAAGGCAGGAACTGGAGCAGAGGCTATGGAGGAATGCTGCTTACTAACTTGCTCCCCATGATTTGCTCAGCTTTGCTCATATACAACCCAGGACCACCTGCCCATCCATGGCTGGCACCGCCACATCAATCTTCAATCATCAATCACCAATCGAAAGCTATTCTCCACAGCCTTTCCTACAGACCAATTTGATAGATTTCTCAACTGAGGTCCCCTCTTCCCGGATGACCCTAACTTGTATCAAGTTGACAAAAAAACCAACCAGGGCATGATGAGGGTAGGATTATGGTCTAGTTTTATTCTTTTGTTGTCATGATCAAGACTGTGACCAGAAGAAACTTAGAGGAGAAAAGAATTTCTTCCAGCTTACAAGTAGTGGCGATCTGCCTAAGAACGGCCCTCATAGGCTCATATATTTTTAATTTTGTTCCTTTGGTGGAACTGCTTGGGTAGGATGAGGAGGTGTGGTGTCACTGGGGGTGGACTTGAAGGTTTCAAAACCCCATGCCATTCACAATTAGTCTCTCTCTCTGCTTTGTGGCTGTCTCAACGTGTAATCTCTCACCCACTTCTCCAACGCTATGCATGCATGCCTGCTACCGTGCTCCCCATTACGATGGTCCTGGATTCCCTCTGTGAAACTGTAATCCATGCAGCAACGCCTCTGACCAAGGACCTCACCTCATAGCCAAAGCAATACAGCAAGAATGATACAACGTTCCTGGCTAGCTGAGCCAAGGACTGATTTATACCCAGCCACCTTTTTTTATACAGTTCAGAAGTACAGACCTAGGGGTAGTACGGTCTCACAGTGATTTGGACCCTTTTACACTGATTAACAACAAAGGCGATCTTAGTAAGCGTGCCCACAGGCCAATCTGGTCTAGGCAGTCCATCAACTCTCTAGGCTATGTCAAGTTGACAGTTTAAAGCCAACCAGGACAAATGAAAGTTGCAGAATAAAAATTAAGAGATGCGTACCTCTCTATTGGCTCTAAAATTTGTTATAAATCATACAATGTGTCCCTTGGCCTCAGCTCCTCTAACTGAAGAAAAAGCTCCTAAATGACCCTTGTAGTCTCCTTGCCTCCAACATTCTAAAGCTTTCAAAGAGCGCCATGCACTACTTCTTTAACTGTGGCTCAGTGGATCACCTAGGTTTAGAAGACATCCCTGCAAACATCTAAAACAACATGTTCATGAGCGAGGGAGCTCTTTTAAAGCTCGGGGATAATGGAGTCAAACTACTTGGTGTAATTCATGGTGGGCATATGCATTGCATCAAGGTATCATATCATACCCGTAACTGCTCATCGCTTAGAAACAGAAGAGAGGCACCGGGCTCGGTGGGTGGCGCATGCCTACAGTACCATAAATCAGGAGGCTGAAACAGAAAGGTGGAAAACTCGGGGTCACAACAGGCTCTAGACTGAGTCCAGTGGCAGCTTATACCAACTCGAAATCTGAAAAATGGTCAAGCTCTTGCCAAGCGTATGGAAAGTCTTAGGTTCAAGCTAAGTGCATCCAATGAGAGAGAGAGAGAGAGAGAGAGAGAGAGAGAGAGAGAGAGAGAGAGAGAGAAATTGAAGTAGTTGACTATTCACAAAAAAGGGAAGGAAAGAAGGAAGGAGGGCAAGAAGAAAGGAAGGAAGGAAGGAAGGAAGGAAGGAAGGAAGGAAGGAAGGAAGGAAGGAAGGAAGGAAGGAAGTCCAGAGAGTATGGATTCACCTGTTGCTGTGGGACTCAGCATATGTAGAGGTTTCCTGACTCCATCTAAAGACCTCTGTCTTTACCCCACTCCAGCATTCTAACATTATTCTGAAATGGATTATGAAGCCTGAGGTGACGTCCCAATCCCCCTTGTCATTTTTACAAGTTTCTTCTGCTCTGCATTCTTCTTGAGGTAACCAAGCTTTTCTTTCGACTAGTCCTTCCTTTTTCTTCATCAGATCTCAGCTCCAGCATCAACCAAGGGGAACCCATTCTGAGGCCACCTGTCTCCATCCAGTTCCTAAGTCTTGGTGCATACAGTTCAAACCTTTTCTCTGATAATACATGTCACGGCAGCATTTTAAATCTGACACTGCTTCCCGTGAGATTGTCAACATGAAGAAAGCACAGATAGGGGAGCCACAATAAAGGTTTCTAATATGTTCTAATTCTAATAGATTTAATATTCTAAAGGAATTTTCCTATCTTTAATGCTATTATTAAGTATAATACAATAGAAAATTTAAATTATAATACCACTGTCACTATTCCCTTTGGTTCCTCCTACAAGCCCTGCATAAAGCTACACTAAATTGAAGCTTTAAAATAATCTGAGTTACATAAATGCTACAACTGACAGAGGTATGATTTTAATAGAAATAATCAACTTATAATCATATTCTTGAAGTCTTCACTTCAAGATTCTCTTCTCATTCCTTATATGATTAAAACAAAAAAGAATGACACATCACACTGTGGATAGAAATTGAACTAAACCCAAGGTTATTAAAAATTGCCAGTCTATCTAGGGACTGAGCGCTGCCGATCGATACTGAGGACTCAGTGTTATCAGTCAATATGAGGGACTAAGCTTTGCCAGTCTATACAGAGATGTTGTCCGTCTGTGGAGAGGTCTGAGCATTGCAGGCCTATGCAGAGACACAGTGCAGTCTATACAGAGGATTGGATTGTCAGTCTACAGAGATATGAACACTGTCAGTCAATACAGAGCATGAGATGTTGATGATCTATAGAGAGATCTAAGCAGTACAGTCTACACAGAGGTCTGAATACTGTCCGTTTATACAGAAATCTAAGCATTGCTGGACTGTACAGGGCTGAGTACTGCTAGTCTATACAGGACACTGGATATTGTCAGTCTACAATGGGACTGAACACTAGACGTTTATAAACTCAAGGGTGCTGGTTTCAGAAAATATTCTTTTGAAAAAAATGTTAAAGTATAAAATACATTTTTAGGGCAAATTTGAAAGATGAGTAAATAAAAGGAAATGCTTGTTTAGGCATAGGATACAATGCTTCTTGTAAGTTAAAACGTCTAATCTTCCATTTGTTATTTATTTTTAAAGTCTTTCACTGGTGCAGAATAAATGCAAGTGCCATCCCACTACACACACATGGTGTTATTTGGCTGGAGTCGTGAATGTTTTGGATATAATGACTCCAGCAATCTAAAGACAGAGAGGAAACATCAGTGACATGGACATTCTCTGTTTCTATTATTTTATCAAAAAGAGCAGCTCCCCTCTCTCTCCTATAAAGTTCTCAGCTTTCCATTTTTCTTGCCCCAGCAGCTGAAAGTGGTATTCAGCTTCTGTGCGGTCAAATGCTCTACCACTGAGCTATACCCCCAGCTTCTGTGACTGAAGCTAAACTTCCCCGTGTTTCTGAAGATCTTAACTGATTGTGTGACATTGATAACGTAAACTGAATTTTGCTGTGAACATTATTTTGGAGTGCATATTACTGAGAGTCCCATGTGAAATGATGATAAAATAAATAAAAATCACTTCCAGACAGCACTGAAGGGAGCCCAGTGGCTCTCTCGTCCTGCTGATCTGGATCCAGATATAGAGCTCTCGGCTACCATTCTGGCTGTGTGCCACCAGGGTTCCCACTCTGAGGATAATGGGCTAAATCCCTGAACCTGTAAGCAAGCCTCCAATTACATGCTTTCCTTTATTAGAGTTGCCATGGTCGTCGCGTCTCCTCACAGCAATAGAACACCGACCAAGACAGAAGTTGGAACCAGGGAGTGGGGCATAGCTGTGACAGGCCTGACTCTGCCGCTTGTTGGCTGCTTATTTTGACTTTGGGACTTTGGATTAGGGAAACAGTTGAATAATTTAAGTGGGGATTAATAGGCCATACCAGTAGGAGCATGGGAGTCAATGATGCTGAGAGGAAAGTGTATTACGATGGCCAAGCTCAAGAGATTTCAGAGGAGACTTTTAGTTAATAGCTTCAAAACTGTTCTTGTGATATTTCGGTGATGAATGTGGCTACTTTCTGCCCATCTCCAAAAAAAATCTGCCTGCCACCGAACTGATGAGTTTTAGACGAATGGCATTGGCAGAGGGGATTTCAAGACAGCCTAGTATTAACTGTGTTGGTTGGTTATTAATGGCCACCCTTATGCAAGTCTATAATGAAAAGAACCTAGCTGAGCAAGGAAAAAAAATACAACATGTACAGTTTGAGGAGAAAAGGAGCACCAAGAACTGTAATGGAGATACGTCAGGCAACTTCTAGCAAATTAATAGTAAGAGCCTTGCCTGTGTGAAAATTGGAAATCCTCTATTTTTTTCCTTTCAGTCAAATATGACTTCAAATATGAAGTTGCCTGAGGCAATCCCACAGAGTTGGTAACTAAAGATGCATTTCTGGAGAGTTGAGCCTTGGGAGCAGGAGAGCTTGTTTCTTTCTGCAGCCGCTGCCCTGTAGACTGCATATTTCTACTCTTTGACCACTGTCTTCTTTCCTCTGGGTCCTGGGCATATTTGGTATCTCGCTATGACACCAAACTTCCTTTTCTTTTAGAGAGACAAATCGTGTGGATTGTGGCCCATCTTAAAAGTCTCATCTTGTTTTAACTGCCTCGTGGGAAGCCCAACCTCAAACAAAGAGAGTATGTATGCATTCTAAAGCACAAGGCCATAGGATATCCACATGTGAATTTGAGAGGACTCAATCCAGCCCGTATCACCCCTCTTCAGGATGGGGAGATCCAAGCTGGAACCTTGTCTTTCTCAACGCTATAAACTGTATCATGACACTTTCTACTTTATAGATAAGGAAATAGAGGTTCAGGTTGTTTCAGTGACATCTCCAGGTCAGCTCACAAAAGTAGTCAGAAATTGCCGTAGCTCCATAGCACTTGTGTGTAGCCACGCCCTTTTGAAATACCTCCATATTGAAAGAACATGTGTCCTAAGATGTCAGAGTGTCCTTCTGGGATCTGTACAGAGGCAGTGGAGACAGTGTTTTTCTTCTCTGGATCACAGCTATAAGCTAGTACATCTATTGCTGGTTAGACACCATCTGGAAAACCTCGCCTCAAAGAAATAAGTGCTCATAATGACAATAGACAGAAAGGGGACACGGTGCTGGACATCTAGGTCTCACTAGCCTTGTCTCTTAGACTTTACTAGTTTGAGCCTTAGATGTATGCACTGAGGTACATCTTCCTGGCACATCATTTTATTTATTTCCTCCTGCTTGGCTTAGCCGAAGTTGATGTCTGTGAAAACTCAAATCATCTTGAGTGATATTCAGCTGGTGCTGGGAACTATTATATCAGCTTCAGGTGGTCCAACTTTAGAATAAATGTACCATGCCCTTCTGTAACAGGACTTTCTGACCAGTGATATTTCTCCAATCTTTAGATGCAGGTGACATATCTAAATCAACCCAAAAAGCTACCTCAGTTAGTTCTTTTATTGAAAAAAAACACTTTGTTTGATTAGAGGAGAACTGAAAACTATTTCAATAGTTTAGCAGCATAGACCTGTCTTAAAGGCCAGCAAATATTCACCTTTATTGCTGGTCTGTTTTATCGTTGCTGTATGACATGTGAGACTCTACAGAAGGGTCACTGGGCTATAATCTATTACTTGGCAGGGAAGAAAGCATTCTATGAATCTCATTAGTATTTCTAGGCAAAAAAAAGGAAAGGCAAACTTTGGGCAGTTTATTTTGAAGATCGCCATTATCTGCTGGAAGAGGAGGTCTGATAGCCATAAAAACCAATTAAGTGGTGGGGATACAAATCTTGGCGAGACGTCGCTCAAATTCCGAAGTGTAATTCTAAATTGAAATGTCACTAACTGAGGCCGCACATTATTAACTGGAGTCAGTCAATCTAGACAGAATTATCAACCTGGCTGAAGTGAGGCTACAGCTTTAATTAAAATACTTTGATGTGGTAAACCCAGTCATGCTAAACAAATGACTCGAGGTTTTCAAGGAAAAAAGATTGATTCCTACTTATTTTAGCTTCTTGTCTGGATGAATGTTTATTATACGTTCACCATCACCAATACAGTGCTCTGTGTCGCCAAGGCAGGTAAGTACCAGTGTGGTATACTCCATCACTAGGAATGTGACCGCAGTCCTTCATTAGGGAATGTGGATGAACCAGTATGATATACTCCTTCATTAGAGAATATTCAATTTGGAATCAATCACGATATTTCTTAGAGAAAATGATTAGTGATAATAATAATAATAATAATAGTAATGAGGAGGAGGAGGAGGAGGAGGAGGAGGAGGAGAAGAAGAAGACGACGAAGAAGAAGAAGAAGAGGAAGAAGAAGCAGAAGAAGAAGAAGAAGAAGAAGAAGAAGAAGAAGAAGAAGAAGACTGTGTTTGAAATTCTCATACAAATTTTAAACTTTAAGTGAAATTTTGTTTTCACCACTCCCTAGGAACACCTGTAGGATCATAATGACAAGAAATGGGGCTCCACAGAGACTCAGCTTGGTCCTGGCTCTGCCACATGATGATAGCTGTCTGAGCTTAGTCAGATGAATTACCAAGTCTGCACCAAACTAGCTCCAGTGGCTAGAGATACAGCTCAGTGTGGGGAATTTATCCAGCATGCATAGAGTTCTAGGTTTAATCCTCAACACTGGAAAAGGGGGCGGGGCATAAATGCTCATCGTCGAGAGATGGCTCAGGAGGTATCTTGCCACCAAGTCTGACAAACCTGAATTTAACTCTGGGGATTGATGTGGAGGAAGAAAAGAACCAACTCTCCATAAGTTTTCTTCTGATCTCTGTATGCACAGAGTGGCACACATGCACACTCACATAACAGATAGATGATAGATAATAGATAGATAGGTAGATAGATGATAGATAGATAGATGATAGATATATAATAGATAGATGATAGATAGATAGATGATAGATGATTGATAGATGATAGATGATGATAGATAATATAATAGATAATAAATAAATGATAGATAGATGATAGAGTCATACATACATACATACATACATACATACATACATACATGATAGATAAATAGATGACAGACCCAGACCATGATCATAATGATAGGACTTACAAACATAACAATATTGTATCTTCCCCTATGGAATTATTTGACGTCATTTAAATGGTGTTGTAGTGACATGACAAAATTATACGGAGTCTTAAACTAAGTCTTAACAAATGTGCTTACATTCATTTCAACCCCTGCTTGCCTTTAAACCCTACTGCATGCCGAGATACAGCAAACATTAACAAACGTGGGTTTAATGAGCGAGTCGAGAAAATGTTCTTATTGCCCACTTAAATCAATCTCAAAAACAAGACAGGCACATTCGAAGGAATTTTAAGCCAAGAAGAGACGCCCCGTCTCCCAGGGGCAGCAAAGCAGTATTTCCCTTCAGGCAATCAGTGAGCCTGGTTTGCCTGTGCGCATGCCCGATTTGCTGACTCCGTGACTGCTCTCGGTTAGGCTGTGTGACTCTGACTTTCTCCTCACATCTAAACTGAGTCTGTTTGGCCCTTAACTCTCACGATTCCCGCAGCACCTCCATGAGTGACATGTTTCTTACTCTGAAAGCCAATGCTCTAAGCAGAATGATGTCACCGTTTCAGGTTATACCTCTTGTTTGTTTCTTATTTATTTGTTTAGTTTAGTGCATCAGAACTACTTAGAAAACATTTATATCCCTACTTCACGTCTAGTGAGATGTGATCAATATTTTAAGCTGTCAAGTCTCTGAAACAGAAGAAGAAGGAAGCCATCATTCAGGTTGCAGAACCATCTGGAAATATCTAACAGGCAAAATGTTTCTCCTAAAAAAGATTAATACTGCATTTCGTTTATAAGGCAAAATTTGCAATATACACCTTTTCTGCGGCATTCTCATGGACAGATGGATATTCATTAATAAGAACAGGAAAGCGCTGTATAATTTTTTACACACTAAGGTGAAAACCCATTCTATCACCACCGTGATGGGTCTTCACAGAGGCCAAGGAAAGAAGGCATGTGGACTGCATAGCCCTGGTGTTTGCTTTGGTTTTTTTGTGTTTTAAGTTTTTTTTTTCACAAGCTTACCTCTGAAATAAAGCAAGTTGCTTACAATTGTTTAAACAATCTTCTATATTTGCAAATATTTTAAAAAGTAAATCAGGCGATTTGTATTCTGAACTCCCAATGGTTCTATTTCTATCAGTTAAGTCTCACGAAGTTGAGACTAATTTATGCATACGCAGTCCCAGTGACTATTTCCATCAGGCAGACATCTCTAAGCCAAAGCTATGACTCGTCTATACTCATTACAGCACTAAATTACCGAGATTAAAAATACATAAACCATGATGCCACATGGCAGTGTTTCTATGTAGCACTTCCCAACTGACTCAAATAGGCTGTGTTTGTACATCCGATTAGAGAATTGCAAAAAGACAAAACAGAAACACAACACCTGATACCAATAAAGAGGAGACATTGCTGTATTTTTATGTGGCATGGTTTATTCGTTTTCCACGTTTTAATAGGTAAAAGTAGATCAAATTTGGAAACAATAATTGTCAACGTTCCTTGCAACAGTAAACTACAAAATAAAACTCACTTTTACCTCATCTTGGATAACTTAATTTATACTATTTCTTAAATAACCAGACCTCAAAGTGAGATCTTTTGTATACTATTGGCTTTAGGTTTTCTTCTAAGAAGTATCTTTGTACCAGGCACAGTGGCACATACCATTAACCCAGCTTTCAGGAGGCAGAGGCAGGTGGATCTCTATGAGTTCAAAGCTAGTCTAATCTACATAGTGAGTTCTAGGACAGCCAGCACTACAAAGAACCTTGTCTTTTAAATAGAATAAACAGAAGAAATTACATTTACTTGGGCTCTCTCGCTGTGTCTCTCTCTGTCTCTCTGTCTCTCTCTCTGTCTTTTTCTGTCTCTCTCTCTGTTTCTCTCTGTGTGTTTCTCTCTGTCTCTGTCTCTGTGTGTGTTTCTGTCTCTCTCTCTGTCTGTCTCTCTGTCTGTCTCTCTGTCTGTCTCTCTCTGTCTGTCTCTCTCTCTGTCTCTCTGTCTGTCTCTCTCTGTCTGTCTCTCTCTCTGTCTGTGTCTGTGTCTCTGTGTCTCTGTCTCTCTCTGTCTCTCTGTCTCTCTGTCTCTCTCTGTCTCTGTCTGTATGTCTCTTGGTCTTATATTAAATTCTGTACTTACACAGTATCGTTATTTTTTAAAGAAAACTCATTAGCAGTTTAAGTTTGGGTTAAATTATTAAAATGAAATATTTAAGATTCACTGGGGTTGCTTTCTGCCCGCGAGCTACATAAGAAATCTCACTACCAGCTTTGTTAGGCAAGTATACTCTAGCTGTCTCTGTATTCATCTTGACTTTTACAGAATACACAGCAAACTCAGAAGCTGCTCTCCCCTTTGTTCCAGTGTTCCCTGCCTCTCCTTGCACCACTGTGAATAGGCATTGCTGAGTAAAAGCAGACCAAGTTCAAGACCACTGGCTTACTCAAGATGATACTGAAGACGCTCAACCTTGAAGCTATCTGTCATGCTCCTCTAAGAGAAGATCCTGATAAATTTAAAGCAAGGGTGAGCAATTGAGTTATTTAATAGGGGTTTAAATACTAGCATGCTCTTCAAAGTGAAATGCCAAGAAAGGAAGCATTTAGTGGAGCCACATTTAAAGAAAGCGTAAGCCAAAGTTCATACCCAGCTAACTCCCATTTTCTCCTGCAGAGAAGAGAGACCAGAGGTTTGCAGGAGTGAACACTCAGTATTCTGATTCTCACAGGCCCTTGGCCATGGCATGCTTGGGGCTGTCACTATGTTCTTAATGAGTCTTATCAAATTTCCTATCGAAATTTAACCTTCCACGTGGTGACACTAGCAAGTGAACCTTCTGAGATGTGCTTAAATGAGGAGCCCTTTGTTTTCCTGCATGAGATTGGAGGCTTATCACAGAGAGAGGCTGGTGGTCCTTCTCCTTCCATCACACCAGATACAGCAATAAAGGGTCTCTTGGGAAAAAGGAGCTCGTTCTTACCTGACTCCAAGCCGACTGGCCTCTGGATCTACACACCTTGAGCATCTAGGACAGAAATACCTTTTTATTATTTAGAAGGAACCAGGCTATGGTATTTTATAGCATCCCGAATACACTGCGGTCTAATCTTGGTGTCCTCGTCTATCCTAAGAGATGACTTGTTCATGGTATAGCCATGAGGGGCCAGATGAGACTGGCAAAGGAAATCAACTGAAGTATAACATCAGTCCTCAGCAGAGACGTCCTAACACAGACTCTCCTCACTCCAGAATTTGCCCAAAGATAATAGGGAAGAGGGGGTGCAGGGGAAGGAGAGGAGGGAGGTCATATGCAATTTCAAACTAATAAACTTTTAATTGAAATTTCATGTCATGTTAAAATATCACAAAATTAAATCGTGTATCTTCTTAAATTTTTTTTACATTTATTTATATGGTGCACATGTGGAGGCCAGAGAAAAACCCATAGGAGTCTGTTCTTTCCTGCCAGCATGTGGGTTCCAGTGATCAAACTCAAATTGTCAGGCTTGGCAGCAAGAACCTTTATTAACTTCTGAGCCTCCTGACAAGACCGAGATAACTTCTGAGAAATTCATAGCAGGAGCCCGATATTAAGCAAACATTCACAAAACATTCTTTTCCTGCTTCTCAGAAAGAGAGAGAGAGAGAGAGAGAACATTTTTAAAAATGTACAGTACCTACCTAACGTTGAAAACTTCACAGATATACATGTTAACATGTGTTTAAATTAATAAAAGAAACAGATAACAGGACACAAGAATATTTCAAATCATAAAATCAAACATTAAAGTACAGTCTGGAATTCTAAGGCTTTCCTGTGCTTGGCTGTCACATTTAGTATTTATCACGGTCCTCTCTCTTGGTATCGGGAGGATTATAACACTTTATCCTCTCTTCCCCTGAGTCAATGGTGCACAGATTTCACAGTCCTTATCAGCTAAACCTTATCGGTTCAACCTTAAGCCATCTGTGTCAGGAGTACACTTATTTATTCGAATTTTAAATGCCCAAGTTCCCTCAGTTCTTAGATGGAACCAAAGCGTGTGCTTCATGCACTAAGGGATAACTTCCCTTATTTCAGTATCATTTCAGGTCCCTGTCTGTTTATATTATGGGAATGAAAATATTGAAACCCAATGTCTTTAAGAGAAAACATAAAATTACCCTCTCACTTTCAATGTGCAGTAAAAAAAAATAAATTAACATGATTACATGTTTAGACAGTGTGCTGGCTAGTTTTATATCAACTTGACCCAAGTTAGACTCATCAGGGAGAGAGGAGCCTCAATTGAGAAAATGTCTTAATAAGATGGGGCTGTAGGTAGGCATGGAGGGCATTTTCTTAATTGGTGATTGACGGGGAGGGGCCAGTCCACTGTGGGTGGCGCCATCCCCTGGCTGATGGTTTGGGGCTCTATAAGAGAGCAGGTTGAGCAAGTATAGGGAGCAAGCCTGTGAGCAACACTCCACCATAGCCTCTGTGGCAGCTCCTGTCTCCACGCTCCAGCCCTGCTCAAGCTCTGTCCTTTCTTCTGTGATGATCTGTGATGTGAAAGTATAAACCAAATAAACCCTTTCCTCCCCAACTTTTGGTCATGGCATTTCATCACAGCAGCAGTGACTCTGACTAGGGCATATACTAATTAAAATATTAATGTTGGGATGGTCATTATTTTGTTGTCAAGTAAATTATGTTTCCCTCATGTATCCACTCATTTCAAGATAGTCTTGTGCTTAATTTCTTGCCTCTAAGGTTTTGGAGTACATAGGGGATTTTAAGGTCTAAATAGGTCCAAAAAATCATTTTTTATTAATTTAAGATATCTTTTGTGTGTATGTTGTTTTGTTTTAAAGTTAAGGAGGTACCAGTGAAGTTATATAAAGAAGGAAGAGATAAACCCAGGGACTCCACAGAACCCCAAGTCTAAGGCTGAAAGAAGTCAGAGAGTTTCCATAGCAGTCTAGGCTTATATTCTATAACCAACTCTGACTCCCTTGAGAGATAAAACACTTCAGTGTGTCTCTGTGGAGCTCCCATGAGCACTGCAGATATGAGCTCACTGTGGCTGTGACTGTATGCACAAAACGTACACAAGATCAAGACCCAATCCCAGCATAGTGTGGAGAGGGGCTCGTGAAGTCACACCTTTATCAAGGAACTATTGATAATTGATGGTTGCTAGGAGACATTGGATCTGATTCAGAGATAAACCACACCCCCAATATAACCTACATTCTCAAGAGGCTGCCATGCTCCAGTCGACAGACTACACCCATGAACATACTGACAGCATTAAGTGTGCTAGGTAGGTTTAAACTGAGAGCATGAAATTGGTAGGAAAGAGTGGTCCAGGAATAGGAAAAATATGGGAGGGCATAGAATTGATCAAAATACATTACATGCAGGTATGGAATTCCCAAACGCTTCTGTAAAGATTAAAAAAAAAATCAATGGTACAGGGCATCTGGAGTCTAGTAAAGCGGTTTGGGTTCTTCCCTCACAACTCATGTATTGAAAGTTTAGTCTCTGAAGTCATATGATCAATAATTTACCGTACTTAGAGATGGTACCTTCAGGAAATCATTAATATTAGACAAAGCTCTGAGGGTAGGAGCCCCAGGAAGACATATTGCTTTCTGAGAAGACAGAGGCCTGAGATAACATGCTCACCATCCAGCTCCCCATGTGGTGCTCTCCACCTTGAAATGATACAAGAAGGCTTCATCCCAACCTATCCACACACCTACACCATTGCTTTTAAACCTCACAGCCACAGGGTCCATAATCTGAGTAAGTCTCTTCCTAATAGACTTGGCTGGACTCCAGTGCTTTTTTTAATAACAAACAAAAAACAGACTGAGACAAAATGTCAAAGGTAGACAATGTCAAAGGCATGTCCCAAGGTAGACAGTGCCACAAAAACTCATCTAACAAGCAGAGAAATGGGCTGTTGTCGGTAACAAGTAGTACCCCAAGAACCCTTCCTGAAACCACCCCTTGCAGAAAGCCATGCCCTTCATGAGACCCAGAATACTCCTTTCTTTCTTTTTTTTGAATTATGATAATTTTAATTAGTGATACATTTGCTATGATACAACCACATGAGACGTTGTCTAGAGCTTGCATTGCCAATATTTCAGAAGTTTCCTGAGTGTCTGTCATTCTCTAGTCTCAACACTTCACAGACCCCCTGAATCCCTATATACTCAAAACAAACATTTTTCTCTATTTACTGTTGCCATTTCTTTATTCTTTTCTTTTCTTTTTGTTTTTGCTTTGTTTTGTTTTGGTTTTGGGGGGGTGTTTCTGGTGTTCTTTTTTTTTTTTTGAATTGGATATTTTATTTATTTACATTTCAAATGTTATCCCCTTTCCAGGTTTCCCCTCTGCAAACCCCCAATCCCACCCTCCTCCCCCTGCTTCTATGAGGGTGCTCCCTCACCCACCCACTCACTCCCACGTCACTGCCCTAGCATTCCTCTACACTGGGGCATCAAGCCTTCACAGGACCTAGAGCCTCCTTCCTATTGATGCCAGATAAGGCCCCTTCAGCTCTTTCAGTCTTTCCCCTAACTCTTGTATTGGGGTCCCTGTACTCAGTCTGAATGTGGGATTCGATCATCCATATTGGTCAGGATCTGGCAGAGCCTCTCAGGAAACAGCTGTATCAGGAGCCTGTCAACAAGCACTTCTTGGCATCAGCAATAGTGTCTGGGTTTGGTGGTTGCACATGGGATGGATCACCAGGGGTGGCAGTCTCTGGCTGGCCTTTCCTTCAGTCTCTGCTCCACACTTTGTCTCCCTATTTCCTGTGCTCTCAGGTGTGACAGCACTCCTGGGAGACCAGCTCTCTCCTGGCAGGATTTGGATATAGAGAGCAGTGACACAGGGTCAGCTCCAGGCTCAACCCCTTTCTTCTTCCTAGCACTAGTTTTTACTTCCATATTTATTTTTGATGGATGTTAATACTGTTTGAACAGAAAGAAAGAGAATATGAGCAAAGTACAATATATGTGAAATGTTATAATGAAACTCACTGTTCCATGTCTTAACGAAATATGAATAAAATGATGGTGGCACAGAATTGACACCAAACAGACTCAGCGGGTGGTCTTTATGTCCCATATGTCTATCTATGTATGTGTATAACAATAACAATCAAAGAAAAGGAGGCCACAAATTTTAGAGGGAGTAAGAGGAACACGGGCAGGGTTGGAGACAAGAAAGGGAAAGAAGAGGCCAGGTCTGGTGGCATACGCCTTTGATCCCAGTGCACATGAGGTAGAGGCAGGCAAATCTCTGAGTTCAAGGCCAGCCTTGTCTACAAAGTGAGTTCTAGGACAGCCAGGGCTACACAGAGAAAATGTGTTGTCTTGAACTCCCCCCACCCAAATGAAACAAAAAGAAAGGGGAAGTGATGCGATTAAATTTAAGTTAAAATTTCTTAAGTGAATGTAAAGATGAAATAAAAGATGATTGTGATAAAAGGTGCAAGTAATAAATGAAATCTCTCTGCTAAGTTTAAAGAAGGAGAGAAAAGAAATGTGAGTGTGGCTGCTTGGTTCAGGACGGACACAGGCGTGAGATGCTGCACCCCAGGAGGAGGTCACACAACTCAAGCAACACTGCACCATGATTCCATGAATAAAAAATTAATGTTTGGATTATCCAACGGGATATAGAAATAATAAACAAAGACACAAACGCTTGCTAATGGTACAGTTTATAAATGTGCTTCCCACTAGTGATTCTGCACTGTCTTTTGCAAAGATTCATGGCAGAGCATTTCTAGATATCAAATTAATGAAAAAGAATTAATGGACTCAGGAAAACCCTAATGGAAAAACAAATAGAAAATCAGAAACATAGCTCAGTCCGTAAAATGCTTTCCATGCAAGGATGAAGCTCTGAGTTTGAGCACCAGCATAAAAACCTGAGTTGTGGATGTGTGCACTTATAACCCCAGGATTGGGATGGCAGAGACAGGAAGATCCCTGAGGCTCGCTGGCCAGCATTCCAGCCCAGTCAGTGTGAGCTCATCTCCAATGGTGGACTTTGTCTCAGAAAACAAAGTGAGAGGCTCCTGATCGGCCGCTGGAAGAAAGAGAAGGAGGCTGGGCTTTCAGGCCAGCACCTGGAGCCAGCAGCTTGTCGTAGAAGGATTTCCTTTTCGTGTCATTTCACTTTTGCTGCTACAGTCCACATCGCTAGATAGCATGATGTTGAAGGGAGGGGAATATTATATCGCAGTAGCGTCTTCTTGACGAAAATCAATTAAATGAGTAATCTTTTGCAGTAGCTATTGTATCCTGACTATTATCTTAGTGACAATACTCCCTTTCAGCTTCTCATTGTCCGGCTATTCGGTTTTATCTCTTCCCCACTTTTCACACTGTGAGGCCAGGCCCGTGCTCTAATTGTCCAGGTGCTATGCAAAAACACACGCTGTTTTGGCGTGGCTCTTCCTCCAGCACTTAGCAACCGTTAAATAAGCAGATTACCTTTGCCTCCCACCATAGCCCATCTGTGCTTCATTCTTCCTTTCTAGAGAATTGGCTCCTATGACACTGACGCTAGGACATAGGAAATGGTACTCGACAGTGACTCGGGCTCTGACATGAATTGAGAAAAGTCTCCAGACAAAAGTGACGTATTCACTCACTTGTTTAAAAATGAACTCCTTCCCATGTAGGTTTGAAGGGAGGGTCGTTGAGCCACCGATGGGTCTTTGTGAGCTGGAAACGATCTCTGATAGTAGCATGTTGATGAAAATGAGTGTTTTCTCTTAAATTGGCCCATGGGAACTTATTCTTTCTTTATTTATTTTTTTGATTCTTTTTTTCGGAGCTGGGGACCGAACCCAGGGCCTTGCGCTTCCTAGGCAAGCGCTCTACCACTGAGCTAAATCCCCAACCCCTTATTCTTTATTTTTGATAACAGCATTATAAATTTTAATTATGTGTTCACTTAGTGTGGATAAATTATGTAAGTATAAATTGGAAGTAGAAGTTAAACAAGTAAATACATGTGTGCCTACGTGCACATAATTTTATTCACAAACATATCTCAGCTGGACATAAAAATGCATTTGGGGGCTGGAGAGATGGCTCGGTGGTTAAGAGCACTGACTGCTCTTCCAGAGGACCTGAGTTCAATTCCCAGCAACCACATGGTGGCTCACAACCATGTGTAATGAGATCTGGTACCCTCTTCTGGCCTGCAGACATACATGCAGGCAGAATGGTATATACATAATGAATAAATAAATCTAAAAAATAATAATACAGAGGCCCCAACTAGATAATACGCAGAAAGGGAGAGATTTGGGGGCATTCGGCCTTAAATGGGATCCCATTATCAACACCGGCCACCCCTTAGGGCTCAGCGATCTGTGCAGAAAGGAAGACAAAAAAAGTGTAAGAGCCAGGGAGTTTTGAGGAGGAAAGGGTTTATTTCATCTTAGAGCTTGTAGTACATCATCTAAGAAAGTTAAGCAGGAAGTCGCACAGGCCAACAACCAGGAGGCCAGACATAATTCTGAGGTCATGAAATGTTGCTGACTTACTCCTTATGGCTTTTTCATCCTGGTTTTATAGCACCAGGGACCACCAACCCAGAGGTGCTCTCCCCCACAGGGAGGGGGATCTGTCACCACCCCACAGGCTGAGGGAACTGGGAGAATGAAGCTGATCGATGAGACTGACTGAAGTCTCAAGCAGTAGCCAGCTTTATCCAGAGCCTCATAGAATTTATACTCCGAGGGTCAAAGTTCTCATGAGTTCAAGTTGTATATAATCACAAAGACAACTGCATATAGCAAAAAAATGTCTTTTTCATAGAGGCATATAAAGGACAGTTTAAACATTTAAGTAGTAATCTGAAGTAAAATCACTCCTATCTGCTACACCTGGGAAGAGCGTGACAACACATTCCAAGAACAATTCCTTGTTTTGAAAAACTGAGATCAGACTTGTTTTTCTTAGAGAATTCTCACAAGCACTCAGAATTCTCCTATGACTTCATTCCTGGACTGTGTTCCAACAGGGGCCCAACATCCTCACTCATCGATCAAGAGAATTGGCCTCTGGGCCAATCTAGTGTGGGTATATTTTTAGTTGAATTTTCCCTCTTCCGAAATGACTCTTGCTTATGTCAAGGTAACAGAAAGTAGGCAGCACACTGATTTCCTAAGAATAGCATCTTCCAGACACAATGAAGCGGATACATCTACGAATGCACTAAGACTGTGGCAGCATGCACAAGACTGACATGAGTTCCAACCAGACAGAACCCCAGCACTGAGAAGGGGCGGGAACACAAAGTCTCATTGATTGCTGTCTGCAATTAATATCGGCCTGGAATAAGGAAATAAATATCTGTTGCCCAATGGACATAGCAGCTCCACTTCAGGGCGGGTCCTACCTGGGGTACTTGGCCAGCACAAAGCAGACCCCACATCTCTCATGTCCTGTTTGTTTATTTGGGGTTTTTTTTCCTTGAGAGAAAGACCATGAAGTTGGTTGGGGAAAAAAAGTGGGAAGGGATCAAGGGAAAAGAAATAATATGATCGAAGTATATTGCAGGAAAAAAAACAAATTAAAAAAATGTATTAAAATACATTTGTGCCAGTCGTGGTGGTGCACGCCTGTAGGATTTGCTTAAGGAGGCAAAGGCAGGAGGATTGCTAGCAGCTAACCATTGAATGAGAACAGAGTCCCCGTTGGAGGAGTTAGATTGATGGAGCTGAAGGGATTTGCAACCCCATAAGAACAACAATGCCAACTAACCAGAGCTCCCAAAGACTAAACCACTACCAAAAGAGTACACATGGACAGACCCATGGTTCCAACTGCATATGTAGCAGAGGATGGCCTTGTTGGGCACCAATGGGAGGAGAAGCCCTTGGTCCTGCCAGTGTAGGGGAATGTCGGGGTGGGGGGGGAGGTGGTGGTTAGAGAGGGGAACACCCTTATAGAAGAAGGGGAGGGGGATGAGATAGGGGGCTTATGGTTGGGAAACCAAGAAAGGGAATAACATTTGAAATGTAAATTAAAAAATATCCAATAAAAAAAGAAAAAATAGGCGCAAGTCCTCCGAAGAGACTGTGTGCCCGCAGGTACCTGTGTTTTCCAATAAACCCTCTTGCTGATTGCATCTGAGTGGCCTCGGTTCGGTCACACGCTTGGGGTCTCCTCTTGAGGGAAAGGTCCTCTCGGGGTCTTTTCATTTTGGGGCTTGATCCTCCAGAGAAGACCACCCACGGGAGCTGTTACAGGTCTTCCCTGAAAGACAGAATCCTACTAGAGGCCAGAAGAATGTTCCAGACCTCAGACTTCAATACCCCTGAAGGTAGGAGTGCTCCAGGTCAAAAAAAAGAAAAACAATCCTAAAAAAAAAAAAAAAAAAAGTACAAAAAAAGGGGTTAAGCTAAAAATAAGTTATTACAGAGAAAATATTTGAAAAAAGTTTTGCCTTGTTGAAAAAGCTAAAAAGAGAGATCAAAACACATTTGAAAATTAGGAAAAGGAGTTTATTGGCAACATTTTAAGTATATGCAAATGGGTAACTGTCAAAAAGAAAAGGAGGAGAGCTTCTTGGTTAAGATTACAGAGATAGAAGGGAAGTGTGGATACAGGACCCATCTCAGTAAGACCAAACAGAATCATGGACTGCCAAACAGTGGACCCTTGGGGCTAAACCCACTAGTTCAAACTGAATCCCTTGCTCATGAGAAAACCAAAAAACACGCACTACAGACTGTGTATGTGGAGCTTAAGACCTGTCCCCCACATATGCTGGGAGATGATGGTTTGCTGTTCTGCTTGGACATATCATGTGGGTCCTCCAGGAACTAGAGTGGGAGCTTTGGGGTCCCAAAAGATGGGACCACTGGTCAGCTACCATGGAAATTCCTGAGGACAATCTGGTTGCCGGGTTAGGTGGCACATGGAGGAAAGAACCTCTGCGACTGGCTGATTAGCTGGGCTGACCTTCTCTGGAACAGTTCCTCATGAATGGGAGAGGACGATGTCATCTGGGACCTAGCCATCAGCAGCAGAGCCATCTCTTGAAGTGCCAAGGGTACTATTCATTGCCCAGGAAAACAGGGGGGGATGACCCAAAGGGGCCCCAGGAGCCTATCCTGCTCAAAGGACTGGGAACTGGGATTGGATGAGGATGGCCCCACTTAGGATTAAAACAGAAGGGAGCTTAAATGGACAAGTGACCTAGAGGGGACAGAAATAGACTCATTTGGGGATAAAAAGTTTGTCCAAGTAGTTAAGTGTATGGATAAAAGATTTTAAGTAAAAATAAGGTATGAAATTAAATTAGCAAGCAAACAAAAACCTAAAGTTTAAAATAAAATGAAATTGAGATAAAACCAGAAAAATATAATCACAAGTATCTCCTAGTGCTTTGTAGATACTTTTTTCAGGAATAGAAACTTTCCTCACCAAACAAGATGTTAGATAGGGAAATCTTTCCCAATTTGGATGGTCTGTATCTCAGGGGAGCCAAGTATTTAGAGGTCGATTAGAAATTACAAAACCTCAAAGTTCAGGACAGGTAGAGTAAATGAAGAAGACCACTCAAGGCACAGCTAGGTGACACTCCTTCCTCTTGCTCTCTTCAGACAGCGATTCAGATGAGAAATGACTGAGACCACAGGAGATCTGGAGGTCCATTTCCACCACTGCTACTCCACACAGCACTGTCAGTCTCAACTGGAAAGGAGGGGTTGGACAAGAAAAACAGAAGAAAGACCATCCTGAGTCAGAAGGAGAAGACCATTGTGGGATTTGCAAGTTTGACACCAGCATCCTTGGTGTGTAGGTTTAGATAGTGTCCAGATTGACATCCTAAAGACAGTAAGACACAAAAAAGGAGGGTTGAGAATTACAAGGCTATCTGGGTGCTGCAAGGGCAGCACAAGGACATCTGCCCAGAGGAGTGGCAAGAGAAAGGTTAAAGCAGGAGACAAAATCAGATGGCAGAAACTGCATGTTAGAAGTTTGTAGGTTTATTTTCTGTGGGTGTGGAGGGCACAGAGGGGCACACACATGGCATAGTGTGTAGATGAAGGACAGAGGAAATCAGTTCTCTCCTTCCTCCCCATAGGAGGGAATCTTAAGTTTGAACTCAGATTGGAAGGCTTGGTGACAAGTGTCTTTCCCTACTAAGTCATCCACTGACTGCTACCCCAAATGCATTTTGATACTGAAAGGGAAACAGAAAAGGAGGAATAGCATGGTAAAAGGGTATTCCCTTCTGTCTACAAAGGGAAAAAAGTACATTGCAATGAAAGTTGTAAAAATGAGTAGTAATTACAGATTATTAGATTCGCCATATAAAAAGATAAGGTGGAAATTCAAGGGTTGGAGGTGAGGATCGTGGCGTGAAGAGAGGGTGTGTAATTACTGCCACCGGGGCTTTCCCATAAAATTATTGAAAAAACATATATTTGCCCAATGCACTGAAGGATATGTTGGAGCTGGCATATTAGATTCTAATCTCATTCTCCAGATTTTCCTTGGGCCAACTTAAACGTTATTAACCTTTCCAAAACCAATCATCTCTATGTCTTCTCTGCTTAAAAACATACAGTTTCATTTCGAGCTCCTGGTGCGAGGAATTCGAGTGTCCACATCATTTCTTCTCACAGTAACCCATCCAGACAGCAGCGAGCCTTCCCAAAGCCTCACCAGGAAATGCTCTAGTTTGGTCAGAGGGTTTTTCCTAAATCCCAAGTGATGCTGTGCCATCTCAGGCAGCAGCCTTTCGTCTCTGTACCGTTGCTTGCAAGGGTTCTCCTGTTCAAGCTTTTTATTTACACACATTTTTTAAATTTATGTTTTAATTTAGTTAAAATACAACAACATCATTTTCCTCCTTCCTCTTACCCCTCTCATGCTCCCTACAAACTCCCAAAATCATGGCTTTCTCATTTTTAACCGTTGTTCATATAAGTATATGCATCCATCGTGCACATATAAAAGAGTAAATATATAAATGCAAAATTCTGAGTTCTTTCAGTGTTATCTGCATGTACATTTCTCTAGGGACACTTAGTACTGTAGAACCAATCGGGTGCCTCATCTTTGAGGAAAATGTATTCTCCCTCTCTTCGCATGTCATTAATTGATTGTAGCCCTTCATCTACGGATGACACCCCTGCCATTTCCCCCATTTATGCCAGGATGTCATCACAAAGGATGCTGTGACTGCTCCAGTCTTCTTTAGGCAGCCATGTTGTTGAGATTGCATGGGTGTGGCTTCCCCGACACAACATGATGTCACAGTGTCACAGCAGTGTCCTTGTCCTCCGGCTCTTGCAATCATTCTTCCCCCGCTGCCACAATGTTCCCTGAGTTTTGGGTTCAGGAATTGTGTTGTAGATGTACCAAGTTGCCAAGAGGGAGGATGATTGGTTACCCTATCCAGCTATAAGACCTATGAACCACAAAAATGACTGAGCCATCAGGATCTTTCACAATGATGAAATGGTGGCCTTTGAATCTTGGGGAGTTACCTGCACCTTTTGGATCAGATTTAAGACCTACTTAACAGGAAAGAAATCGTGCTTGGTACTGTAAACCAAGTCAATCGCTCATGGCTAGAAAGGACAGAGACCCAAGAGGAGAACCTACTATCACCAATGTCCTGAACCTTGTGGCATTTAATGCCATTCTAAGTACTTACCCTTATACCCATAGATAAATGTAGATCTTAGCCATCATCCAAGAAACTTCTTTTCACAGAAGAGAGAGACCACTACAGAAAGGCACAACTAGTCAAAATTCAAAAACAATTCACCAGTGGGTATCTGACCACAAGTGGTACATTGAGAACACCAACTTTCCTTAAATACTAAACATCCTTCAAGATCAAAAGGAATCACAAAGCTAGGTGACGTCACTCTGACATACCCGGGATTGTGACATACCGTTTAATTAGCATTGACAATCTGCCAGCATGTCAGCCATTGTCAGTGTGTTCCACAGATTCTTCTAGAACTGATGGCAGGTAAGGTGCACTTAGCCATCAGGGTGAAAAACATTAGGCCCATGACATCACTAAAGAGCTGAGCAGACACATAATGAGAAAATTCTTCTCATAATGTCATACTCCCACATTTTTAAATAGCATTGAGTTTCATTTTAAACCTAAATAAAATAAATGGAATACTAATGCCTAAAGGGAAAAAAAAAGTCTGCCTTTCAGAAAAAGCTAATAGGAATATTTGTGATTGTGCTAAAAAAATGTTTTTCTTGGCAATTTCAAAGGTTTTAGAAATTGGAGCTAATTTTCTATGTCTGATTTTATTTCAAAATAATATCCCCTTTCTCAGTCGTCACACCATTCTTGCTCATATGCACCTTGCTATGGGTCAAGTACATTATTGATACATGTAAGAAACACATCCTCTGACTTCCTTCATTTGGTCAGAAAGTTAGAAAATGTTCCTGGCACCAGAATCACAGAGTGGCATATGAACCCCCAATTCCCTGGCCACTTCCCTCGGGGACTCTCCTCCTTTGGCCCGTAATCAATTCTTCCTGAAAAACTTCAAAGCCAAGAGATGAGGACTGTGTCCAGAGTTAGGTGTGGCTCCTGTGGAATGCTGAAAGATTGCTTTTCTGACCAAACTGAAAGGGAAAGACGCCTACCAAGGAGATGCATCTGTAGCTGAAGCCTGTCTTTTCTTTTTTTAATAGAACATTGCATTAATCATTTGAGAATTCAACACAATGCATTTGGATCATATTCTCTCCCTCCTCTACTCACTGACTTCTCCCAGATTCAGTGCCAACTCCCTACTCATGCCCATCCATGTCCTTCTTATAAAAACAACAACAAAAACAAACAAACAAAAACCCACTGAATCCAATGTGTTGCCTATCTATTCACAGTTGTGAGGCCATCCACTGGCATGGGCTTGAACTACCAAGGATCCTTAAAGAAAATTGACTCTCCCTCTGCCGTAAGCCATCAACCTCCAGTACTCATCTAGGGGCGGGAGTCTTGAGTGCTTCCCTGTCCTTTGCTATAAGGTTGACTGGTGTCAACGTGTGTAGCAGCCACGTCCTGTATGTCCAGAAGACGTGGTTTCACTATGGTCCTTCCTGTCTCTGCCTCTTACGGTCGCTCCGCCTCATCTTCCCAGATGATCATTCAGAATTCAGAGGATGTAAATAGCCCAATTAAATTTGGGCGGTCCACACTCTTTCACTCTGACCAGTGGAATATTTGTAGAATATTTGTTATCTACTGCAAAAAGAAGCTTTTCTGATTAGGGTTGAGAGATGCTCGGATCTAGAGGTATGGCACGGCTCCCTACCAATGACATCAAAATACATAGGACTCAACATGAGTGTTCATCATCGCTCTATTCACAGGGGGCAACTAATGGAACTAATCTGCGTGTCAATCATCATATGAAAGATAATAAAAATTCACTGTAGTGCTGGCAAAAGGTTTGACCAGATAAAGACTTTTACTGCTAAGCTGAGTGGCCTGTATTTAATCTCCAAGACCCAAACAGTGAAAGAAGAGAAATGATTCGATCAAGTTGTCCTGTCCTGGGAAGGTTTGATAGCCCAGTGTAGGGGAATGCTAGGGCAGGGACGTGGGAGTGGGTGGGTGGAAGAGCACCCTCATAGAAGCAGGGGAGGGAGGATGGGATAGGGGGGTTCTGGAGGGGAAACTGGGAAAGGAGATAACATCTGAAATGTCAGTAAATAAAATATCCAATTAAAAAAAAGTTATGCAGGCTGGAGAGATAGCTCAACAGTTAAGAGCACTGACTGCTCTTCCAGAGGTCCTGAGTTCAAATTCCAGCAACTGCATGGTGGCTCACAACCATTTGTAATGAGATCTGATGCCCTCTTCTGGTGTGTCTGAAGACAGCTACAGTGTACTTATATATAATAAATTTTAAAAAAGTTGTCCTTTGATGAGTGTGTGTGTGTGTGTGTGTACGCACACATACACATACTCACACACTAAATAAATTAATGTAGTTTAAATTTTTTAATAAAAGAAGATGTATTGTATATGTGATGGCTATTCTTGGTTGTCAACTTGACTACTTCTGGAATTAACTAGAACCCAAGTGATCGAGTACACCTGTGAGGGATTTTTCTTGAAGTGAAAAGACCTAACTTAATCTGGATCTTTTGAGGTAGGAGGATCCACCTTAAATCTGGCCACACCTTCTGGTGGTAGCCTATATAAAAGACATGGATGAAGGAAGCTCTTGCTCTTCGTCTGCTCGCCCTCAGTCTCCTTGGCAAGTTCATTTCTTCATTGGTGTTAGATACAAGTCCTTTGGGACACTCGTATATATTGAAGAACAGCTGGGACATCCAGCCTCATGGACTGAACAATTGCTGAATTCTTGGACTTTCTGATTGTTGACAGCCATTGGTGGACTAGGTGGACTACAGTCAGTACTCCACTCTAGTGAGTACATATACATACACACAAATACACACACACACACACACACACACATACACACACAGGGATTCACTATATCTATCAGTTCTGTACATTCAATCAGCTCTAATCCTCTAGAGAACCCTGACTAATAAATACAGTATGTATAATACTGTTTTTTAGTCACCCTCTCTTGAAAAAAAGAAAAGAAAATTGTTTGCTAGGGGAAATATGGAGATGGTGTTTGAGGAATAAAAAGCCTTGGTTAGGTTAGGTAGAAATAAAGTTTATATTTTTATTTTGGGGGCCTGGTTGATTTGTTTGTGGTGAGGTAAGTCTTGCTACATACACATCCCAAGGAGGCTTCATTATGAAGCAGGTTCTCCTGGGGCTTATACCAAACTTCCTGTCTCAGCCTCTTAAGTGACAGGAGTACAGAAATGTACCACAGTGTCCAGTTTAATTTTCTTTAAATCCTATTTGCTGTCCAGCACAGGAGGACACTGCTATTCTTATGAGGATGAATGAAAAAATCCAGAGAGATCTTTCCATCCTTTCCTAAGAGAGCTGCAGGGTGCACTTCTGTGGGGTTGGTGGTGTCTAGGGCTTCACTCACACCCAGCTCCTATGGCACACAGGTCACTCGGTCTCAGCACAGGACATCTTCCACCCTAGGTCTCCTTGTGTCTCCTTATGTACTCTAAGAAATGTGATAAATGCCAATGTGGAAAGGTCACTAGAGAAAGAGATTCTAAGTAAAAACATTTATTTTTTAATTGGAATGAACTTTTCCTAAAAGCAACATTAGTGAGTAATAAGAATAAATATATTTTTCCTTGGTAAATATTATTACATACAATGACCCATTTTCTTTCCCTTGCAGAAAAAAAACTTATTTAATGATGAAAAATCTAAGTGACAGAAATGAAACACCTTTGTATCTGTAGCCTTCTTCAATGAAACACCCTTGCATCTGTAGCCTTCTTCAATGAAACACCCTTGCATCTGTAGCCTTCTTCAATGAAACACCCTTGCATCTGTAGCCTTCTTCAATGAAACACCCTTGCATCTGTAGCCTTCTTCAATCCAGAGTGCAGTTGCCACATGTCATTGATGTGAAACAAATCTATTCCTTTATTAAAGTCACCATACTTATGTTAGATTCCCAGAATGTTCAAATCATATGTGTGGTAGTTTGGTAAGTGATCAACACTCTACAAGGTACTATGTTCAGGACAATAATTAGCAGGAGACATTCGACTTAGGATGACTTTCCTGAATTGTGACCTCATCATAACGGGACAACTAGATATACAGAGAGTTCTTGTCTAAAATGTATAAATACAAGTCAGTAGTGTGGAAACAAATACATAAATGAAGGAGCAATACATGGCTTATAAGAAAAGATACTCAATATCTTAGTTATTTGGAAAATGCACCGGAAAACCATTAAAAGATGATACTGCACCCCTATTAGAATGGCTAAAACTTTCCAATCTGACAGGCCAGGATGGTGACCAGCTAGAAATTCACTGGTTCATTAGGAATGAAAACCCACACAGTCATTTAACATGGAGACACGTCCTAAAAAAGTTAAATAGACAATTTCTATGCTGACCACAACCTCATCTCTAGTCATTAACTAAGAGAAATAAAAATGAATATTCATAGACCAATACAAAATCCGCAGTGTCTTTGTTCATAGCATCAGAAATTAAGAAATAAAACTGCGAAATGGAGAACTGACGAGCCATGTAAGAGAACGCTACTTAGCAGCATCCCCGAATGGATTTCTGATCCGTCCTGATGAAAATCCCAAAAGATCTTATGCTAATGAAGATCACTGATGGAAACCGCATTTCATTGATGACAGCCACAGGGAGGGCTCCAGTGTTGAGAGTCAACCCATCAGCGTTGCAACGAAGCATTATCTACAAACAGCAGAAAAGAGCCCCGGGGGATGCCGGGAAGTTTTTGTCCTGCTTAGAGTGATGCATGGCTGTGTATGCTTGTCTAAATTCACTGAAGTGATTCAAAGGATAATTTGCTCTGCCTGAAAATCATACATTAAATGTCACTTTCAAAAACAAATAACTTTGGCGAAGAAAGACAAACTCTGAGTAAGTGCTTAAGCTCAAAAACAAAACTCCAAGAATCACCGGGCCTGACCAGCCCAAGGCTTTGCAACTGCTACCTGCTGTGCTAGCATAGATGCTGCTGCGTCTGCCTTGGGAACACTGTGGTGGAGAGTGGGGAGTGGGTAAGAAACTATGGTGCTCCGTACAATTTGCTAGACCTTAAAGGAAAGTTTCTTGAGGCCTAGCCATAAAATATCCTAGTTAGATGTCTCTAGTAATTATTCTAAATTATACTAATTATAAAAATTTTACAAATTATACTAAAATGTTTTATATTTTATAATAAGGGGCTCTAATTTCCTTCTGTGGCTGTGATTTAAAAAAAAAAATCCTCCTAAAATGGCCACTTTCTGTAGCCAGGCAGGATTGCCAGTGGAGGGATGAAGACAGCAACCAGCTCACAAAGCCTTTGACTTAAAATATATCTTGCCTACAGGATATGCAGGGACAAAGATAGAACAGAGACAGAGGGAATGGCCAACCAATGACTGCCTCAAATTGAGACCCATCCCATGGGTAAGAACCAATCCCTGACGCTATTAATGATACTCTGTTATGTTTGCATGACAGGAACCCAGCATAACTGTCTTCTGAGAGGCTCCACCCAGCAGCCAATGGAAAGAGATGCAAAGAATCACATCCAAACATTAGACGGAGCTTGGGGAGTCTTACAGAGGAGTTGGGAGAAAGGTTGAGGGACCTGAAGAGGACAGGGACTCCACAGGAAGACCAACAGAGTCAACTAACCTGGACCCTTAGGGGCTCCCATAGACCGAATCACCAACCAAAGAGTGAGCACAGGCTGGACCTAGGAGGTCTAGGCTACACATAGGTAGCTGATGAGCACCTTGGTCTTCATGGCAGGTCCCCCAAACAACTGGAGCAGGGACTGTCCTTAGCCTGTTGCCTGCCTGCCTGCCTGCCTGCCTGCCTTGTTTGGCCTCATTGGGAGAGGATGTGCTTAGTCCTGCAGCAACTTGATGTGCAGGAGGGATTGACACTCAGATGGGGGTGCTTCCCCTTCTCAAAAGAGGAGAATGAGAATGGGGGTACTGGAAGGAGAAGAAGGGCTGATATTGGGTTGTAAAGGGAATAAATAAATAAATTTAATTTTAAAAAAATCCTTTAAAAAAAAAACACCTTGTGGGAAGAAGGGATTATTTTTTACAGTTTGCCATTAAGGAAAGACAGGCAACAACTCAAGAAAATAATAAACCTAAAAGTTGGTAAATAGGAATGTCAACATTAATCTAACAGCAGGAACAATGTTAGCAAACCATGAGCAGATCAAGTTGATCAAAGGCCCTGTCATAATTATGAAAGATGAGGGCTGTGCATTGCAGCGTGTTACTTTAAAACCAGCACTCGGGGGCCAGAGGCAGGGGGAGCTTTGTAAAGTTTGAGTCTAACGGGATCTACATAGTGAGCTTCAGGACAGCCTGGGTTACTTAGTGAAACCCTGTCTCGAAAAATAAAAAATAAAATTAAAAAATCATTAAGGGAATGGTATTAAGAACCCTTGTGTTCTACCAGAGGACACATCTGGTTCTCACTGCCCTGTAACTGAAGCCTCAGGGGACCCGTCACCCTTCTGGCCTCCTCCTGCACCTTCAGACATGTGACAAACACAGACACATAAATAAAAACATTTCTTTTTAAAAAATAAATGTATCTAGAAGCAAAAGTAAGAATTCACAATTTGGAATAAGCATGTGTTCAACAGGCTTAAGTAAAAGAGAATTTTCAACTAGATTACAAAAAATAAACGTTGGCATGGCTTCTTTAAACCAGCAGTGTGACGTCTCGATTTATGAGCTAATTAGAATAAATTGACTTGACTTTAAGGAAAAGATGTGACTTTCAGATATGAGACTGTTTTCCCATGAGGTGTTTAAAATTCTAAATGAATTCAGAATAATCTTAAAAATAAATTTTAAAATACTGTGGGGAAGTGAAGATTTTTATTTGTGTGCGTGCGTGTGTGTGTGTGTGTGTGTGTGTGTGTGTGTGTGCGCGCGCACTTGCTGTTTATTTGTATGAATAAGGAGCACTGGGGCCACAGCACACCTGTGCAAGTCAGAGAACAACCTCAGGCCTAGGTCCTTGGCTTTCCCCCTTGTTTGAGGCAGGTTCTCCTGTTGTTTGACTCTGGTTACACCAACTTTGCTGGCCAGAGAGTTTCTGGGGAGTCTCCTGTGTTTGCCTCCCGTGGAAACACTGGAAGCACTGTGTGTTAGCTACTTTTCTATTGTGATAAACACCTTGGCTAAGACAGTTTACATAAGGAAGGGGTTCCTCACCAACCAAGATGGCTGCCTGAACCAGAACTGAACAACAAGGACATCTATGGACATGCCAAACCAAAGCGGACAAAGACAGAGGAAAGACGATGAGAGCCACAGTATGACCAAGAACTCAGGCGACTAAAGAACACTGAGAGCAGGATAAGAAATAAAGTCTCCTCCAGGGAAGAGCATGCCAACTGGTTATCTGGTACCAAATAGTCTGTCCTGAAAATATACAGACAAGAACCAGTATGCCGGAGACACTGGCCGTAAGCTACCCGGTTCAGACTCCGTCTTAGAGAACCTGACCTAAGTTGAACTCGAGTTTACTAACAAAGTAACGCCTAGTACCAATTTCCACATTACTCCCAGCAACAAGACTTGCATCTAGCACCAGTTTCCAGGCTATTCCCCAACAAACCTGCACCTCCGGGTTACGAGCCTGTCCCTGACTAACCACCACCAACCAGGAAGAAAACGGAAGTGAAGTTTATGGTTTGGCTCTCAGCACCAGCCAATTGTTAAAGGCCATAATGCTCCACCCCAGTCAGATGTGTACCAGGCTAGATATCCCCTTCTTGCCTCTATGAATGCTCGCCTAAAACTGGGCTTGGAGGGTTGGGAGTGGGGCTTCTGTTCTGTATCAGAGATGGTGGTGTGGCCCAAGCTGGGGCTTGAATAAAGAGATCCTGGGATTGGGGATTTAGCTCAGTGGTAGAGCACTTGCCCAGCAAGCGCAAGGCCCTGGGTTCGGTCCCCAGCTCCGAAAGAAAGAAAAACAGAAAAAAAAGGAAAAAAAAAAAAAGAGAGAGAGAGATCCTAATGCGATTGGTGGTCTTTTGAGGAATCAAAAACGCTTCCTGGCACAATAGTCTCTCTCTATAGATAGATAGATAGATAGATAGATAGATAGATAGATAGATAGATAGATAGATATAGATATAGATATAGATAGATAGATATAGATATAGATATATGTGTGTGTGAATGTTTTAGATTAGCTTGATTATGTACATTTTACATAGAGTTGCAAATTTTTACTAAGATTATAAATAAAGAAAGCCCACCTTGAGTCGCTGATAACTTTTAAAGACACGGTAGTCATGGTAAAGTGTAGCCTTAAAGTCCTTGTGGTTGGAAAATCCAGTGCAGTGCTCATGTGAGCAAATGGCCTTAGTGTAGTAAGTACACATTTGGATGTTATAAAAAGTATAGAATATGTCTTAAGCACGGTAAAAACAAAACAAACTGGAGAACATTTTTTTTACAGGCTCTGGAATGAGACTGTCCCTCTCAAATTTTAATCATGGAAATCCTCCTCCCAGAAGTATTGATGTGAGGAGGTGGGGCTGTAGGAGGCTAGAGCCTGAGGGTGAAGATTCAGAACGTACCTTATCTGGAACTAGATCATTGCAGAGTGATTAATGGAGATCTAGTGGGGTGGGTGTTCCTTAGAGAGGTGTGATCTGAGCAGGAGAGATGGCTCAGTGGTTAAGAGCACTGGCTGCCAAATGCTTGAATTACCCAAGATGCACAAACCACATGAAACTCAAGAGGGATGACCAAAATGCAGATGCTTCACTCCTTCTTTAAAAGGGGAACAAGAATACCCTTAGGAGGGGATAGGGAGGCAAAGTTTAGAACTGAGACTGAAGGAACGCCCATTCAGAGCCTGCCCCACATGTGGCCCATACATATACAGCCACCAAACTAGATAAGATGGATGGAGCAAAGAAGTGCAGGCCGACAGGAACCAGATGTAGATCTCTTCTGAGAGACACAGCCAGAATACAGCAAATACAGAGGCGAATGCCAGCAGCAAACCACTGAACTGACTGAGAACGGGACCCCCGTTGAAGGAATCAGAGAAAGGACTTTCAAGCTGAAGGGGCTTGAGACCCCATATGAACAACAATGCCAACCAACCAGAGCTTCCAGGGACTAAGCCACTACCCAAAGACTATACATGGACTGACCCTGGGCTCCAACCGCATAGGTAGCAATGAATATCCTAGTAAGATCACCAGTGGAAGGGGAAGCCCTTGGTCCTGCCAAGACTAAGCCCCCAGTGAACGTGATTGTTGGGGGAAGGGTAGTAATGGGGGAAGGATGGGGAGGGGAAGCCCATATAAAAGGGGAGGGGGAGGGGTTAGGGGAATGTTGGCCTGGAAACCGGGAAGGGGAATAACAATTTAAATGTAAATAAGAAATACCCAAGTTAATAAAGATGAAAAAAAAAAGTACTGGCTGCTATTCCAGAGGTTCATAAGTTCAATTCCCAGCAACCACAACCATCTGTAATGGGATCTGATGCCTTCTTCTGGTGTGTCTGAAGATAGCTACAGTGTGCTCACATACATAAAATAAAATAAAACAAAAAGGTATTATCCATAGCATTTATATCACATACCCCCAAAACTCAGGGATTATCTCGGAAGACGGGGCAGGAAGGTTCTAAGAGCCAGAGGTTGTGGAAGACTGCTGGGAAAGCCAGGTTGCACACATGAACGCACAGAGGCTGTGGGTTCATACACCTGCAGATCAAATCACTCAAAATTCCAACATGGCTAGGGGAAGGAGAGGCTCATGGACGTCTCGTTTAGCTGAACAGCTATTTGTGGCTGGCAGCTTGCTGGAGGAATGAACTTGAGTTTTCTTCACGGATGTGGTCCCTGAGATGCTGCTAATGGTTTCAATATTTGGTCTTACAACCGTGCACATACCTTTAGCACCAATTAGACGTGATTACTTTAATAAGTACGTGAAATTGAGAGGGTCATGTGGTAGAGCTGGCTAGAACTCGATGGAAAGAGGGTAGGTATGATCAAAATGCATGTACATAGTTCTCAAAGCATAAATGAAATCTATCTTTTTTTTAAATGGAGGGGAATTCTGGAAAACTATGTGCACTCAGGTGAAATCCATGGATGGATGAGAGCAGAGCCCCAGGCTGTGGTCCTTTCTACAAGAACACCAAAGGCAGCCGCAGCTCTGCAGAGCTGGGGGAGAAGGTGGGCATTGTCTCCTACGCAGTGCTCAGAGGAGCTGTAGGCGTACTTTTTAAGCTTCTTTATTGGGCAGCATTATCTACCTCCCTTCCAACCCTTATTCCATCCTAATCCCTCCCAACCCCGAATACCAGGTAGAAGAGAAAGAAACTTAGAGGGGAAAGGGCCATAGACCTCTTTGGACTACTTCCTCCTGAGTAGGGACATCTGGCTCCTTGGGGCAGCCCAATCTCCATCCTCAGGATTTCTTCTTCTCATCTCTTTGCTTATGACCACTTGACAAACAGCAACAACAGGATCTGGCAGCAGTGGGGGCAGCAGGGGCAGCAGTGGTGGTGGGGGCAGCAGCGGGGGCAGGGGGGGCAGAAGGTGCTACCACAGGCCCCCTCTGAAATCTCCCATTTATATTCTCTCAAGAGTCCCCAGAATGCCAAACATACGCTATCTGCAGCTGGCAAAAATCACACCCCCCTACACCATGAGACAGTCATAGCGGCTGTGGACAATCTGAAGCAGCACCATATCCCACACCTAGGTCTAAAACAAAAACATATTCACATAACATAGCTAGGTTTCCTAAGAAATTGAAATTCTCATTACATGACCCCAGTCTTGGATTTCCAGTTGTCTAGGATGGAGAAACAACTAACTTTCATGATTTAAGTTACTCATTTACCAATAACTATAATCAGTGTAAAACATAACCACATTATTAAAAGGTTGATGCATTTTATATAGACCAAACAATTTTCCTATATTTTAATGACTTTGAAAAGATTATGGAGACAGGCAGAAATAGATTTCTAAATTACCATTTAGCTTTAAATTATGTTAATTTCTCGCAAATATTTTAAAGGAAAGCATAATAAACTAAATTGCTTTAACTGTAAAATTATTATTTTACAAGTTACTAAAGAAGCCTCAAGATAACCCTTATGATGAAATTTATGGAAGATGATTCATACCTCCTAAAGTTAAATCTTGTATTTATAACTTATAATTTCATTATGTTTATCTCGGAAATTCTGTTATTTTATGATTTCCTTATTTTCCACCTATGAAATTTTTGCTTTATTTTTACACATGTGAATACAGTCAGAGGATGTTCTGATACTGCTGTGAAAAATTTAAGTTATATCGGGATGTTTGAAAAAGAAACAAAGAAACATATTATTTTTACTTAAGTAGATATATAACATATTATATATTTTATATATTATGCATCAATTATATGTTTATTATATCATTATCTATTGTTTATTATATTATATTTCCATATTTTGTATATCATCTATTATATATTTATCATATATTATATATTCACACATTATAGCTTATAGTATAAGTATGCTATACAATATATAATATATAGTACAATATATAATATATAATAAATACATAAAATATAGTATAGAAACATGTGACTAATATATGATATATAATTAATACATAATATATGCTTTTGATATATAATTAATATATGCTATATTTTAAATACTATATATTATGTACTATGCACTATATACTATATCCTATATATTATATACCATATACTGTATATTACATACTATATAGATTATACACTATACATTATATATTATATATTATACATAACATTATAATATATATAAAACTGTGTTTCTCTTTCTGTGTGTGTGTGTGTGTGCGTGTGTGTGTTTTAAATGAAGTTATGCTACCTGGAGTGATAACACTTCCCCCAAGAGCTATAAACTATTTAACAACACAACAAAAAAATAAATAAATAAAACCAGTGTCAGGCATAGAAAATCACCCTTCAAGTTGTTGGCCGTGGAAGAAGAGACTCCTAGAATAACACAGGCTATCGCCAGTTGCCCTTGGTTGTCTCCTAGAACTTGAAGGTAAAACTCTATTGCTAAACACACCGCACGCTTCGAACACAGGACTTGGAGGAATCAGGCTGAAAGTGACCTGGAAGCTCCTCCTGTAGGACTGGATCTCATAGTCCCAGGAGGAGCTATACAAGTTTCCAAAGTAATCAACAGGAACTACAACCAAACACGGTGTGCACACAGGGCATTTACACCTTAGCGGTGATCAAAAGCTGACCAATCAAACTTAAGGGCCACACGACAGGAGGGAATGCATGCCTGGAAGTGTGAGCCTACTCACCACCCATGGCTGTGGAGATCCTGGAAGAAAAGCTACCATTGCTGCTTTCCTAAGCCAGTACAATTGCTCACTGCGTCCTATACATTTATCCTTCTGTCCAGAGACTTCTGAAGGTCTCATTCCTCATTAAAGACGCTTCCTTTGACAACTGATGGAGGCCACTACAGAAATTCGCAACTGGCAAATGCAGAGAACAGCCATGACCAGCCCTAACTGATCTGTCTACAGCACAACCCCTACACCTAAGACTTGGGGCACACTGGTGGAAGATGGGCTGGAAAGATTAGAAGAACCAGAGGACCATGATGTCTACTGTGGAATAATATCTTCTGTGTATGGCAAGGAAGCTAACTTTTGACATCTCCATAGTATGGTTGCCTAATCAAGACCTGTACAGTGACAATACCAGTTGGCATGCTGGTGTGGAAGAGAAAACTTTGCAAGGCACCACTCAGGGATGAAGAACTATGGCATTAAAGAGCCACTGAGAGAGGGAGACTCAATCTGCTCCAGGGATGAGTCCACTGATAGGAAGTCTAGAATCTCAGTTCAATGGAGCCATATTGGTAAACTCAGCCTAACTCAGCTCTCTATTCCTTCCACCATTATATCATACCCTAAAAATCTATCCCCACAGATATTTCACAGACTTTTGCTTGAGTGTTTTTTTTTAATCTCATTAATCTCTTTTGTGGTGTAGTGTACCTTTTCTTCCCAGACCATACTTCCTATCTCTATTTTTGGCCCTGCTTAGTATTAAGTCTGGATATAGGTCTAAAGACAATGATAGGTGCTCCCTAAGGGACATCAGCATTGTCTTGTTTGTCTGACATATCCTTTAGAGAAAGTCATTTCTAGTCTGCAGATGAAGCAGGATTAATTCCCTCGGGCAGGGGCAGAGATGGCAACATCACTGGAGATGGGGGGTGTGTCTCTGTCATGGGTGGTGTCATGTTTCCTCAGGCTGAGTGGGCCCATCAGTATCTGAGGACTCAACACCCTCAGACTCCTGAGAGTCCTCCCACATGTTGCCATCCCAAGTCACAGGATTCTCCCAACCAGTTCCTTCATTTTAACGGCTGACACCCTCAAGCTAAGAATTGAACCTGTGTTGTAAGTCCACTAACTGTGAAATGGGGGGGTTGGCTTTGATCCTCTGTAGCTCGAGCTGGAGAAAAGATTCTCTTCCAGGACATACTTAGACATCTTTAAACTGTCAGGTTTATCACTTAGCTCTGTTGATGCCGCTGATGCTGTTACTCTGATTGGTTATGCCAAAAGGAAGTAGCCAAGAACCTTATTTTCCCACATAGGTTCAAAGGTTTTATACATAGGGCCACTACATTCTCAGAACAGGGGAATCAGGAGCATCTTCAAATTACATCTACTATTGCTCTTCAGTTCACTGGGGATGTTCAGTGTTCTCCATGCGACCAGAGGAGTCTCTGGTCCATAGGTTTCATCCAGTTGGAAAACCAGCTCCAGATACCACCAGACTCACTAGGGAAACTCATCCTTACAACTTTATTTCTCTAGACCCATTCCTGACACCACAATTGTATTTATCCAGGGTTCTCCAGGGAAAAAGGAACCAATAGGATTAACTTATACACTGAGACAATTTGCTAAATAAGCTTACATAAAAAACCAAAACAAATAAACAAAAGCAAACAAGCCAATGTCTTATGCCCGAAAGCTGAGCACACAGTGATTCCCCAATGCATGAGGCAGTGTTCTCAGCAGTCAGAGTAGTTCCACTGTCACTGGGTCACACTGGAGAGGCCAACAACCCAGGACTTGCTCAGCCCACAGGACTGGGTTCCTCAGCAATCCCAATGTATGTCCCAAACCTGAAAGGTTCCCAGAGAGCCACGGGTCCAGCAATGGAACCCTGGACACATTGGTTCTGATATCTGAGACGGACTCAGAAGCAGTGGCAATGGGGTAAATGGTTTGAAAGCGGAAAGCCAAGGGGCAAGTGGGAAAGCCACACAAGGAAAGGGTATATGCTCTTCCTTCCAGCCTTTGTTATCTAGGTTTCGACCGAAAGGTGCTTGCCCACAGTGGGGTGGATTGTCCTATATCAAGCCAGTTCATCAGGAGAGGCTCCCTCCTTGGGTGGATCATATTTGTCTCAAGCCGACATTGAAACCAATCATTGCATAAGCACTTTGAAAAAGGAGTTCCTAACATTGTGTTGAAGTTGACTATGAAAAGTTCCTGGCCGTTCTCTGTGTGTTGTTTCAGTTTTTCTAAACATCTAACACTAGGACTGTACAATGACAGAAGCTCATCACTTAAAATAAAAGTCAGAACTGACTACTGTAGAAATGAAAGAATTTACTCTGATTTTATATATACAGAGCCTAAATCCCAAACCCACGCTTACATAATCATTCCATAAAGAACAGATCAGTAACCTGGGTATAGTGACACACATGTAATTCCAGCATCCAGGTGGTGGAGGCATGAGGTAGCAACTTTGAGGCCATCCTGGGCTGTATTCCAAGACTTTGTTTCAAAAAAACTAGATGATAGGTGATAGATAGATAGATAGATAGATAGATAGATAGATAGATAGATGAATTGGAAGAAACAGCTATCATAATTTCATACTAACAGAAACTCATTCAACTTGAAAATAAAAGTTGATTGATATCCTGGTATATGTCCTTAATCCCAGAATTCAGGAGGCAGAGGCAAGTGGCTCTCTATTAATTCAAAGCTAGTCTGGTCTACACAGTGAGTTCCAAGGCAGCCATAGCTACATAGTGAGAGAAAAAGAAAGTTACTTCATACGTCAGACTCTATCTTACAGAGACAGAGACTTCTGCACTTAATTTAATGATAAACACTATACTTGATTCAAATGTGTGTGTGGGTAGGAGTGGGGGTGCTCATGAAGTTCCACCCCTATCTCAGGAGCTACTAGCAATTGGCTACCAGGGAGAGGGGCTGAGAGACTGCCCAAGCTCCAGTAGATGGTCTGACACCTATAGGCAGCACTACATGGAGTCCATTGGATATGAGATAGATAGATAGATAGATAGATAGATAGATAGATAGATAGATAGATAGATAGATAGACAGACAGATAGAACATAAAGACATAAAGCTGGAAGGAAAGGTGATAAAGGAATAAGGAAAGAATCAGAGGGGAAGGAATTTAATTAAACATTATATATGTGCATGAATATTAAATAAGATATTTGTTGAATAAATGGCTTCAAAAATGTTGCAATCTAAAGAAATATTCTGAATAGACACCTTTTCTTTGTTCGTTTTTTAGCAACGCAGACTCCTAAAACTGACCACGTACCAATCTATAAAAGGCATATTAAGTCAAGCAGTCTAGAAGAGTGTGAACTAGAAATAAAATAGAAATCATTCACATGGTGCACGTTTACTTGGTTGCGTTGTCTGAAATCTCTGGGTTGGCCTCTAAGATTCTCAGGAGAGAACTAAACATGAGCGAGTCCTGCTAGAAGGAAAGCCCTCTGTTGGGTGTCTTCCCTTCTGTTGGGTCGTCTTTCCTTCTGGGGATGTCTTTGCTATTTTATAATGAATCATGTATCTTGTTCACAGGTTCAATGAAGTGAAATAAGTTTAAAAATACACCCAGAGAAACATGATTATTCTGAAAATTCAAGCGTGAGAAGTGGCTGCACTCTTTCTGGACCTTATCTGCAAACACTGTGACAAAATAAGATTCAGGTGTCTCTCATAGAGCTTGAAAAATTCTTCTGAAACAAAACACAAATAAACACACACAGAGAGAGAGAAGACACACATACATACACACACACACAGCACACACACACACACACAGAGAGAGAGAGAACATAGACACACACACACACACACACAACACAGCACACAGACTCGCATACACACGAGACACACTACACTGCACATGCACACACACACACACACACACACACTCATCTACACACATGCACACACACAATTATTTTTAAAAGCTTCTTAGGACATTCACAAGAATATTTACAGCAGTAACAGATTTTCATGAAACCCACCACCATCTGAGCCTCCTGGAATTGGTTGCATAAAAATGCAACCACTTCTTCATACACTATAGCTAAATGGATTCCAGATTCTTTTCCTTTGCTTAAAACCTGGGTTAACCAGTATACTCAGACTTATGGGATTTAGGGACAAGTTTTCACAAAATTAAGTTATAGTCCTATTGTCAGAATTTTAATTGGACATTTTAAGTTTTTTAATATTTATTTTATATTTATTTGTGCACTTATGTCTCTCTCTCTCTCTCTCTCTCTGTGTGTGTGTGTGTGTGTGTGTGTGTGTGTGTGTGTGTTCCACATGTATGCAGGCATCTGGGTAGTTCAGCTGAAGGCACCGGATCCTCTGGAACTGGAGTTAGAAGTGAGTTCTGGGGAACAAACTCAGGTTCTATTAAATGCAGACAATGCTCTTAGCCCCCAAGCTACCACTCCAGGCCCTGGTGTGAGATCTTGAATACTTTATTTTACTTCTTTTTTATGGTTGCAAATTTCAAACAAAAAAATATTTATTTCTTTATCCACATTGTCCTGTCTGACCCTGTGGCCTTGGGTATTTAGTGCTGTAATACTGTCCCAACTAGTTATAGAGAAACCTTTTATCCCCCTAAAACTGCTTCAGCCAGGAGAGCCCCCCTTCCTCCTCGGCACCACCATCTTCACCCCAGGCCCTGGCTACCTCCAGTCTGCTTTCTAGACTGTGGATTTGCCCATTCTGGATATTTTATGGAAATAGGATTGTAAAACGCTTAGTTTTCTTGTGTGTATTATGTGTGTGCCTATTGAGTTAGCAAAATCTTTTCCAGTAAAATCTGTTGAAACATGGTGTGAAACATCATTTATCTCCCAGACGAACGATCTCCTATGGTACTGACAGACCACGCCTTTGGACTTGTTTGCTTGGAGATTTGAGGTAGAGCATTTGTTTCGTTTCTGTTATTTTTCAACTTGTATTAGCATATATTAATTGTACATAGTTCAGTCAAATGCACACACCCTGGTTACCCTCTCTTGTCCCCCCACCATCTTATTAACCTTCCTTCCTTCCATCTAGCCTCCCCCCACCCCAACTTCTACTTTCATGTCTTTCTTTTTTCTTTTTGAGATCCAATGATTTTCATTAGAGTTGTTTACAGGGGCACTGATGTGGGCTGCTTACGGGGGCATGGGCACCCTCCTAGTGGCTACACCACTAAAGAAAATATCTCTTCCCCTCCAATCAATATAGTATTTTTCTTATCTTAATGTTTTTATTATTTTTCCTTTACCAGTGTCATGCATGTATATAACATAGCATTCACATGTATAAAACATCATGTTCACATGTATGTAACGCTATGTTCACATGTATGTAACACTGTGTTCATACTCATGTCTCTACCTTCTCTTTCTCTCCTTCCCTCGATGAACTTTCCCCAAAAGTCTCCATTCCATTTTCGCCTCTTTTTGTGGTTTTTGCTTTTCCTTTGTGACTCACTTGACTTAACCAGGCCGCTCACGTGGGGACAGGTCTGGATCTCCCCACTGGACCCTGAGTAACTCCTATCACTGAACACGGTGACTTCCTCCCCGCAGATGCCCTTCACTGCCTTAGCTCCCCTATCTATGAATGAAAGTTTACTAGCTCTGTCTTGGGAGGGGAGGCTATATGCAGG